>NC_053166.1:113779754-114079754 GCF_016835505.1 Polypterus senegalus
TGGAAACTTCACAGCACAGTGTGTGAAGATAAAGAATGGTTCATTGGCCAGAAATATCATTATGCATTCTGAAATGTAAAATAAAATTATATATTTTTAATGATTGTACCATGATGGCACAGAATTAAGCACTGCTTCCTTGCAATTCCAAGGCTTAGTTCCTCTAGTGTTTATACATTCTCCCATACATTTTACTTGTAGTGTCCCAGTTTACTCTCACACTTAATGACAAAGACTACATTTTAGATTACCTCCTGATTCTGAACTATCGTGTTGCATGTTTCATGATTATTGTTCCCTGTGAAGGGTCTTCTTTGTTATTTTCTCAACAAAGCAGTGCTTTGTAAAACTCTTTTGGAATTTGTGAACAACTGTTGAGCACTAATGAAGCTGCAATTATTTTTGTATCACACCTATAAAGCCAGCCGCAGGGTGCATTCAGCAGGGCATCTTTCTATCTTAGTACATATGTATGGTAGAAAGACTCTCTATCGACTTTAGCGCTATTGCAGTGTGCACCAGAGCCATGTAATAGCAGTAGATCAATACTTGCCATTACAGATGTACCTTGGAGGTGGCAAAGGGTAACAAAGTTGTATATGTGACAGGTGTCTTGTCACACTTATGGGTAATCTAACCTAGACACCATTAAAATATCCAACTACACCATCCAGTTTTATTAAGAGACTGGGAACTCTTGAAATTTACAGATAATAGCACACAGGTTTCTTTAAATTGGGAGGTGAGTAAACACTCAATGAAAGACACAACAGTAATTTCAGGAAAAGTAACACTAACTTCTATTAAACAAGACAATATAAAGTACATTAAAAAGATAAATGAACCTAAAAAAATTAGCAATATCAGGAACAAAATTCCCTTTTTAAAAGGAAAGCACACAATCCACACTCTAAAAGTCTGTTAAAACATGAAGTGGAGGATACAACCCTTAGTGATGCAGAGTAAAGTTTGCACACTGTGTTACCCCAACAATTAATTGTCCAACTGTCCATGGATGCACTCTGTTCACCGGACACGTGCTTCCCAACAGAAGTTTTGTCAGACCATGGAATCCCCATCAGCATCTCTTCGTCGTTCTTTTTTTCCACTCTGGACTCCTTGTGTTGCTGCAACCTAGGCACACCTCACTTCTTGTCCACCAGTTTTGCTCAGTCCTTTCATGTGGCTTCCCTCTCTCGCTGGAACCACAACCGTCTTTTTGTGGAGCTGCCTCTTCCTCCCTGGAGGTAAGTGTTGCCGTCCTTGTGCCTCACATCGCACCAGCCACGTATCCAAGACTGCCTGCGAGCCCCTGTGCTCTGTCCTGCATTCTCAGTGGACTGTCCTTCTCTCTGCCTATCCAGAACTTTAAATGTCCTTCAATCCCTGACTAGATCAACAGGACAATGGATTAACCAATAGCACATCCAAATTTCCTGGGTTTAACAAATAGTGTAAACACAAATTAACATAATGTATTGTTACCAACTATCAATGTTGATTAGAAACCAGATAAATACATTTTCTAAGATAGTGTCAGTTCACAATTTTATAGTGTTTGTATGTTTAACCAGTTAAAACTTCAAAGCTGTGATTCTTTTGCAAGACAGCAAATACCTATATCCTGTAGACAGCCATCACAATAATCAGTAACAGGATTACGCAGGAAATTTGCCTTTTAACTTCTCACCCCGTCCCAACAATGGGTACCTATTGCCTTTTCAGCTACTGTGTTTTAAATGTAATATTTACATGTTCCTTTGCCTAAGAGAGAAACAAAACCACCCAATGTATATAAAATGTCCTCCTCTGACATACACTAACTTAAATTAGGTGTAATCAACTTAGTGCAGTGGTGAAAGTTATAAAATTAATTCCCACATGTATTGTGCAGACTTTTAAGAACAAAAATTATGGAACTTTTACAAAACGTATAAATCCATCCATCCATTATCCAACCCACTATATGCTAACTTACAGGGTCACGGGGGTCTGCTGGAGCCAATCCCAGCCAACACAGGGCGCAATGCAGGAAACAAACCCTGGGCAGGGCGCCAGCCCACCGCAGGGTGCGCACACACACACACACCAAGCACACACTAGGGACAATTTAGAATCGCCAATGCACCTAACCTGCATGTCTTTGGACTGTGGGAGGAAACTGGAGCACCCAGAGGAAACCCACGCAGACACGGGGAGAACATACAGACTCCACGCAGGGAGGACCTGGGAAGCGAACCCGGGTCCCCTAACTGCGAGGCAGCAACGCTAGCCACTGCACCTCTGTGCCGCCCGTGTGTGTGTGTGTATATACAATATATGTACTTTTGCATATAGTGCATACATACAGTCTAATGCTAACCCTATCCCTGACTCTTAAAAAAGTATTAACTCAGTTTTAGAGTAAGCTACAAATATTTTACAATATTGATATTCATACTTGACATAAACCCAAAGTTGTTCTTACTTTGGTGAATAGAAAATTAATTAATAGCTTACAGTTATATGACAAATATAAAACATTGCACTTTAAGACCTTGTTGTTTTCAGCACCAAGTAAAAAGGTTAATTGGGAGATTCTAAGGTTAAAAATGTGGATATTAGTAAGATATGTATCTCCACATGGAGACAAAATAAATATTCTTCATTAATTCATAAAATAAGCTGTGTAGCCCTTAATTCTCCATTACACATAATTACTTTTTGGTCTTGTCATTTATGATACCAGACTTTACAGCTTTGTGGTATTCTATGTAGAAATAATTGATATTATTAACAGGATATGCACATTTGTCCAAAGTACAACAAATGTACTATATATATAATTTAACATGGACATTTTATAGACATTCTGTATAAAATGACTCAATGTCTGGTGTTTAACTATGCACAATGCAAGGCAAGAAAATTTGAAATATATAATAACTTTTATTCTCATTTTAATACATAATATAATGAATGAGTTATTAAAGCCAATGTCTGACATGAAGTTTGTTAGGATATCCTAAAATAAGCACAATAGGCAGTATTAAATTTAACTACCACAACTCGATAGAAGACAATATCATATTAAAACATGAATTTCAAAATTAATGTCATATATGATTGAAATGAGAATTTCAAAAAATGTAGTAAAAACGTACATTTGTAGAAAGTAAAAAGCACCTTAGGATGGCTTGACAGAAAAAAAACCCTTTGAATAGACAAAATATCTCTAATTTTTTTTAGCTCTTTTTTTAAATATTTTTGCCAAGAGAATTAAACCAAATATTCAATTAGTAAATGAACATTCTAGTGTGTTAAAGGCCTGAATCTTTAGTGTTATGTTTCAGCCAGGGACCTTACTGGCAGGAGTTAAAATTTCACATTTATGTTTGTTTGCTTTATTTTCTAAGTTAACATTGTTGATCATTTAATTTGTATATGGCAATGTATTTTTTCATAGGTACCATGTGTTTTGTGGGTGGTTCCCCAAGAAGTGGGACCACCTGCCCCTCACTGTCAAGGGGCTGCCCTCAGCTCTATAAAGGCAGATGAAAACCAACAGTTCCTTGTGGTTCATTGAATGTACAGGCATTAATGAATTTTGTTGGATTTCTGATTAATTTTCTGCTTTTGTGGATCTGTGGATTTTTGACCCCTTTGCTCTGTTTTTTTTTCAATATTCTTTGTATAGTGTAATATAATATCTATAATAAATACTTTTATATATAAAGATTCTATGTTTCCCCTCTTCATGATTAACCAGGGTTTGAAGGCTTTCTTTCCCTCTGTAGTGGATATTTTGTCCAAGCTCAGGAACCCTAAGTTCATGACAATGATCCTAAAAGAAAAAAGTGTTCTCACATCTCTACTTCCTGAGACCAGATATACTCTTTTTGCAAAAGATGTATTTAACCTCCTTGGCATTAGACCTGCGCATCACTCAGGTTGTAAAAAGAGTGCTAAAACATAAGTCCTGAGGGCAACGGTATAGACATGTCTTGTATAAGACCCGAGAATTACTTGAACTTTTAAAGTGGCAACAGTGTTAGTGCCAAATATTACTCAGGCAAAAGTATATATTGCATAAGCTCCAGGCCCGAGCATTACCCAGGCAACGGTTCAGACGCGTCATCTCATAGCCTCTGTGATGACATGGTGAATCTGTCTTCAGGCAATGAAATTGAAATAATCAGTGAAACTGAAAGTAATTCTGATGAATCCAAAAGTGAAGCTCATGTCTCTCACACATATGCTGTGTGCTGTTCATATTATTATTATTATTATTATTTGTATCATTATTATACATTCTACACTTCCCATCCACTATAACAACCATACTCAAGAAGAGGGTAACTTGATCCGCACGGCAATCCCTTTTGTTGCTGCTGAGACAATAAGGGATATGAGGTGTGCTACATTACAGCAGGGGGTAAGTAAAATATCTTTGGGCTAAATATGGTAATCAGAGCAATTTACATATTGCAATAAGGCCACCTAGCAAGAATGACATTGCTTGTTAACCGCAAGCAGTGATTTTCCAATAATGCATAGCACAGGTGTTATCATTTTGCTCCATGCTGCTTGCTGCTTGACATGGGACCCCAACCCCAGTTGTCGAACATGTGTCCATAGCTTTGTGGTGCTTCAGGTAGGACAACCTGCCCCTCCCAGCCCAGAATGAATAAATCTGTTTGGAATCTGTACATATGTTGTTCACATCTGCTGAGCAGTAACAAAAAAAAATTGAAGGAAGCATAGATGGTGTCATGTCAGTACCCAAAAAGTTTGGGGTTTTGGAACATTTTGTATTCTAAAATTTCAGATTATCGATACTCAACTTGTATTTAATTTATGGAAGCCATTAGGTATCTAAACCATCAGAGAGCTTTGTATTGACAAAGTGCCTGGCCCTATTGTATTGTAAATATATATAATTCTCTATTTACATGTTTGAAACCTTATTAAAAGGAATCTGCCTAACATCCCTAGTCCTCCATCACTGTCAGAACACTAACAATCTTACATGATGCTGGGAAAGAGACCTATCTATTGGCCTGTCATGTGAGAAGTGGAATTTGACTATTTGTAATCAACCTGTGAAAAACATGGTGTAATTTATCTTAACATTATGCACACATCTCAGAATTAAACGTAACTAAAATATACTGGGGATTGGACTCTTATTGTGAATGACACCATGTAGCTCCAGCTTTGCAAGGTCATTTGTTTTGGGAATGATCTGAACTAAGACCTTTTTGGATGAAAATATTTGCTCATCTACTCTATATTTTTAATTTATGATATTTGTGTATATACCTACCAGTTATAATAATAATAATAATAATAATAATAATAAGTAACATTTATTGACAGAAACCCAAGGTCGCTGTATAAACAGAGTTAAAAAAATACACAGATGACAAAAGTTTGTAGTAGAGGAAAGTTTTTAGTTGAGATTTAAAAGTGCAGAAAGAGGAGCAATCTCGGAGAGACTGAAGAAGAGAGTTAATAATAATAAATAATTCTTTGGATTTATATAACACTTTTCTCACTACTCAAAGCGCTCAGCAATTGCAGTTTAAGGGCCTTGCTCAAGGGCCCAACAGAGCAGAGTCCCTTTTGGCATTTACGGGATTCGAACTGGCAACCTTCCGATTGCCAGTGCTGATCCCTAGCCTCAGAGTTGAGGGGCTATAACACTGAAGGTCCTGACTCCCAGGGTGGACAGTCTGGTGCGTGGAACAGTAAGGAGATTACTGCTCGAAGACCTGAGAGAGCGACAAGGAGTGTAAGGAGCTAGTAGCTGAGTGAGGTATAGGGGGGCAAAGGTATTTAGGACTTTGAAGGTGAGTAGCACAATCTCAGCTTCCTCAAGTGAAATATCTACATATATAGAGTACAAGGAAAGCCAAGGACCCCAATGATCAAAATAGCTGTACCTCTGGTCTTATAAATCCAAACATAAAAATTATACATCAGAATCTGCACACTGATCCCAAACCCTGGTAAATTACAGATAATGCTTCAGTCACCAGAAAAAAAATTAAAAATTGATTATTTTTAACAAGTGAATGCACATTGTTTTGATGAAAACAAGATAAAAATGTGAATTTAAGTTCATAGCTAAAGCTACCTGCCCAACATTGAGACAGGATGGCTCCAGAAGGGCTAACATTGAAGCAAGATGGTTACTGAAACCCAATCTGACAAGGTCACTTGCTTGTTATACTTACCTGCAAATTTCTAATGTTATTTTAAGTTTTTTCGTTTTTAACCCTTCTCAAATATTTTTTCTTTATTTTGGCTTTCTCTGCACCTATTTATTAATTTATTTTTGCAAAGTTATGTTGGGTCTGAGATAAGGTGCTATATAATAAAACTTTATACTAATACACAGGGGAATTTTGTAAACATTTTTACTAACCTCAATGACACTGCAAAAGGCCACAATTGCTGCTAAGATGTTTGGATACTTTGTAAATTTGAATATAAAACCCAACCAGCTCAAACCCAATACAGTTGCAACTCAGACTTTAATTACAGTCAGTTTAATAAGGTTTGGAAGATACCAAAATATGTTATCTTCTTTATCTGCCAAAACTGGAAATTCTCTGTGCAAACATACATTTAATTTTTAAGATTGTACTTGCATAATCCATATGCAAACTCCAGTATGTTTAGAGATCACAAATTATTGTGAAATTTCACATGTCATTATAAAATTTAAGATATGAGTGAAAGAAAATGTCACATTTGAGCCAGTGGATTCAGCATTTTTGGTAGCTGAGCACCAAATGTAAATATGCAATAATATTACTTGTTGTAGTTGGGTGAGGGATGACTCTAGGCAATGCCAAAAATAATTGGGATGCCAATCCCGTTTAATGTGTTGCCACAGAAAGAAAAATTAATCTTAAACCGAAAGGAACACGCAATGGAAAGGATTGGCAAGTTACTGTTGTGTCAAAAGCTCTTATGCATCCTTGTGATCCTCCTCATTGCTCATCAGTTCTGAACTGAGATGCCATTTCTTAGGAGCATCCTCCTTTATACCAGCCAGACTGGAAGGGGTGGGGCTTCTTTGGCTCAATTGCCTTTAAGGGGCTCTTTTTCAAAGCTGTGAGGGAAAAAGGAGACAAGACTATTAGCGACTGCATGCCTCTTGTCTCAGGGTGGTACCATATACCTTAGGTGAGCCCAGAAGGTGATCGGCTGACACACAAAACAAAAACACATGGCTAAACAAAAAAACAAAAACAGATTTATCCCAGCTTTGTGTAGTCACAACTTGCATACCTAGAAAGGGAATTTGAGAAGCAAAATTAATTTACATATGGCAGGAAGAAGGCAAATTAACTTCTGCATAGCATTCAAGAAATCCCAGCATGAGTGCCTGCAGCGTCATCTGCAAGTGAGGTTGGGCAAGCAAAGATTACAAGAGCAAATTGTCATTTAACACTAAAATCCCTGATGCCTACAAAACAACTCATAATCCCAGCCCACCTTAAATTACTTCGCACCTCTCCATTAGCGTCATTTATTTTGTAAATGCATCGATCAGCACAAGCAGTAAGCAGCCTGCTGTCCCATCTCCCTCATTGACAGAGCTTAATTCGGGTAAAAAGCCAAGGCTCCTTATGTGCATATGAGGTTCCTTGAGTTGTATAGGGTAAATAATACAGTATATAGTTATTTGGAACACATGCATTTCATGTGTGTTCGGTGACTGCAAAGATCTGGGTAAGTGTAGGATGAAAGGGAATGTGAGGCAAGAAATGATGAACACATACCTAAAGCAGAAACTTTTTCCATGTTATACCAATAATGATGTGAAGTGTATAATGTGTGTAGACCTTGGTCCAAATATCAAATAAACACGTGTGCCTTTATTCAAAAATTTGACCAAAGTAAAAAAAAAAAATTCAATTTACATGCTGCTGTCAATGAGCTACAAACCCAAGTTCAAATGTCAGTCAACAGATGCTAATATGTATTTATGGATGGTGCGGAGATATGTGTTGTTGCCTTATGACCGAAAGTTTCAGGTTTGAGTTCTGGTGCTCTGCGTTTTGAGTAGTGAGCTGCTATTATATATTACTATACTATAATAAAAACATACATTTGATTGAGTCTGTAAAACCTACTGTAATTTTTGGCTACTTATAAAATTTGGTGCTTTTTTTTATTATTCAGTTTTATTCTCTCAGTGACATTTACGTGGTACAACGAACTTGCCTCTCCCTCTCTGAGTTGATGTTGTTTATCTCCATTCTTTTTACAAGAGCAGTGATGACCACAGTTGGTACTGTGATTGATGCCTGCTCAGAACTATTTGTTTTACTGGCAATGAAAGATACCATGTCCCGTGACCGCTATCAGACTAGACAAAGACAGAACCGTAACAACAGACAGCTTCTTCACAGCGCTTTCACTGGCTAATAGACGGCTGCACCACAACGCAACTCTGCTAGGCATTATAAATAAAATGGGACTTCCACTTGCAGCTAAAGTCACTTGAGCATGCAAGCAGTTCTCCACACTGCTGTTTAGACATTGGCAGTGTCATGCTGATGGTGTATGCGCCCAAAAAGAAGAAGCCTTTGATTTCAGTCTGTAACAGCTGGTGTAAAGTTTTGATTCCTGTAAAAGGTATCACTGAAGGGTTGTAAGCAGACACATAAATGCTAGTGAATCATGTCTGCTTGGTATCTTGTTGACACTTGAATTTTTTGTTATTCAGTTTCATTCTTGAATAAAAACACAATTGTTTTGTTATACCTTTGCAAAAGTGTTTATTTTATATTCCAGTAACCACTTAAATGAGATTGAATCTGTCTCTGCCTCTCTCGCACACGCACACACACATTCATACATGAAAACATCACTATTTGAAAATGCTGTGCCATTTGAGCATGTTTTTTTTATCTTGCTGTAAGAAGTCTGTCTGCATTTTCATTTCCATGCATTTTCAGTACCATGCACCATAACGCGGAGTACAGGCAAGATTGAAAAAAAAAACATTTCAAATGACAACTCATATTCGAATGGCATTGCATTTTCAAATATTGGCTGAATCTGACCAGACAGTATAGCCCCATACACTGCAGAATTCAACCTGCTACTACTGCCAACAGTCAAATCATCCATAAACACTAGTGACTGACTTCCATTTGCATCCTGATTATGCCATAAAATTGCCGCCACCATGTTTCACAGATGATGTGGTATTCATCGAATCATGAATCATTTCTTCTCTTCTCCATACTCTTCTTTCCAGCATTCTGGTATGTATTGATCTTAGTTTCCTTTGTCCAAAGAAAATTGTTCCAGAACTAGGGAGGCTTTTAAAAATATTTTCTGACAAAACTAATCTGTCTTTCCTATGCTTTAGGTTTAGCAGTGGTTTGCAACTTGTTGTAAACATTTTGTCTTTACTTTCATGAAGTCTTCTCTTGATTGTAGACTTTGGCAATGATAGGCCTACCTCCTGGAGAGTGTTCTTGGTTTGGCTAAATGTCATAAATTGGTTCTTCTTCACCTGCTTAATAGTTAATGAAATAATGTGGGAACGCTCCAACGTGGTTATGGAACAGCTTGTCAGTCAAGTGTTCAAATACTTCTGAGCCCCTGAAAATGGGGATGGGAGACATATGCAGGCTATCATTTCTAAACGACTCATACAATATTTTTGACTATATCCCCTTTAAATAAATAATAATTGCTTTATGGTGTACAGAGCTAAAACTATAAAAATTGTGTCCCTGTCCAAATACTTATGTATCTGACAGTATATACGTAAATCAAAGCAGCTAAATGAGGTACAAAGTAAAACAAATTCTGCAGAATTGTCTACAGTTACTATATTAAGTGTGGAAGTGACTGTACAATCATTTTGAACAGCAGGGGCCACTGAAACTCATTAATGATAAAACAGCTTTTAAATCGTGTAACTTTATCCATGCAGTCTGCAAGCTGCACTCTGTAAAGCAAAAGTCATCCAAATCGAATTACTTTAAGATATTTTAGTATTTTGGCACCTTTGACATAATACTTTATTTTTCTGCCTCTTCTTTTCCTTGTGAATAATGAAAGATGGTAGGAATTAAAACTTGTTTACCGAGTAATAGTATCCAATTTATTAACTCCCAATATATGTATCTACACAAGGCAATTCTCATTTTGCTGTAACCATTAATCACTGACATATTTATTTTTGTTAGAATGCCCAGATGGGACTGGAAGCCCTAGAGGTTTATTTTTTCTGGTGTCCTTGACGGCTGGAGATTTTGTCTTCCTCTCCTTCATGGCCACCTGACCAAAATATTTGCTTATTAAACTGGACATTTATGGTCACATTCTTATAGTCTTAAATAACCCTTAATAAATATTTTTTACTTTCTTTTTTGTAATGCTTTTTGATGTACAATATGTTATTATTGCAAAGTCTGTATTTATGTGTATGAAAATATGACGTAGAATATAAATAAATGTTGTTGTGTTGTACTGGTACCTTCAATGGACAGAGACACAGAGAACACGTTTCTCACCAATTACTCACACTCTTCTAATACTGGTAGGGCCTGCTTTTGCTCTCAAAACAGACTCAGTTCTATCATAGCCTCTCTTTCAGCTTAAACCATTCAGGCCATTCTCCTCTAACCTTTCTTATCAACAAGGCGATTCCATCCACATAACTACCTTATAGTGATATATTATTTGTTTATTGCACTTTTCTGTATAAACTGTAGAGACTGCTGTGCTTGGAAACTCCAGGAAATCAGCAGTTCCAGAAATACTCAAAACAGCCCATCTAGCACCATCAATCATGCCAAGGTCAAAATCAATGAGGTCACATTTTTCCCCTTTCTGGTGCTTGATTTGAAAATTAACAGAAGCTCCTGGCATGTATCTGTATGATTTTATTTATTGCGCTGCTGCCACATGATTGGCTGATTAGATAACTGCATGCATAAGCAGATGTACAGGTGTCCCTAATAATTTGTTTAGTGAGTTTAGATTTGAATGTTGACAAATGGAGCTCCGTGAGCAGTTGTTGGTAGACTTACAGTATAATCTTGAATAACCTTTTACTAAAAGTTATGTGACAGGGTTTTTGAACAGTGAAAAGTCTCATCTGTCTGAAGCTTTTATTTGGCACCATCATGGCAGTCAAGTATTACATGCTGTAGCATTGGTTCAAGAAAAGACATTTCAAGAATGTTGTGTATCTGATGGGAGGCTAGCGCACACTAAGTATCTGAAGAGTAGTGCAATTTCAACATTTTGCCTGGGATAAAGCTCTGGTGGCAGCATTCTAAGGTCCTTGTAATCACCTGAAACTTCACACAAAAAGACATTTAAATAGAGGCTTGCAGCAATCCAGCTGAGCAGTCATTTGAGAATGTTCTTGCGTATCTGATCTTGGGAGTTACAAATGGACTCTGATGATGCTTTGCTTAAATTTGCTTGATTAAAAGGCTGGTCACAGATGATAACAGGATTATTTTGTTAGTAGCATAATTTAGTGAGAAGGAGTAAGACTGTTTGGCTTAATCCCTGACCTTAGCAGTAACCTACTTAAGAAGGGTTATGTGTAATATTATGTGAGCTCAACACTGAAGATTGTGGAAAGTTTTGTGATTAAAACTGAGGGTACTACACAGTAACCCCTGGATTGATATTTCCAGTACATTTATTTAGCATATGCTTTCATGCAAAACAAGTTACAAACACCAAGTAAAAACTGTAACTGTTTCCAGATTTCTGTGGAAGGTAAAATGACTTTCTTGGAATTACAAAATGATGAAGACTGAATCAGCAACCTTGTGCATTACAGATCAATACCTTAGCCATTTGGTTACATTGCTGAAGTAGACCCTTCTGGCCTTCATATTTTGTTTCTTATTGTACGACATGTGTCTGTTTGTTTCCTCTATTACTCACCGTAAGTGTGTACCTTAATGGAAAAGATAGGCTTTATATAACGTGTGGACCTCACTCAGTGATTGGTGTCAAGGGTGCCTCTCCTGACTAATGGCAGAACAGAATTGCTGAAATGACTCTCATGATAAGAAGTAGCAGGTGCTGCTAGTGAAGCTGGGGGTAGTTGGTAAACCTGAAATATTATATGTCTTTACTTTATAGAGCTAGGAGAGTCCCCTTTAGCAGCAATGTGATGGAGGGACCTGAGCAAAACAAACTGTAATGACATTTTTAATGAGTTGTTTACATGAGTTGTATTGTTCTCCAAGTTTATTTTACAAGCTTGAATGTGGTTGTACTTACCATGTTTAAAAAAAGGAAATGTATGCCGTAAATGACGTTCTTCTTAAACTATAAGCTATTTAAAAAATTCCAAGTGAGATTAAAATTATCTCATATAAATTGCTTAGTTGCAATCAGTCTTTCAGAAGTGTATTTCTACATAAACATCACCTACAGTGACTTTCTGGTATGTGGAATTTTACCAATGACTATAATTAATTATATATGAAATGCTAACTCCAGATACCTCAAAGCATACCCTACTCTCTACAGAAGGGAGCCAGAAGTAATTGAGAAAAGTCACAGCCTAATGTGGTCATGCATAAAAAGTGGTCTACACCTTCCTGTCATATAATCTGGGGTACCTATAAAGCAAGGGTCCTCAATCACGGTCCTGGAGGGCCTCAGTGGCTTCAGGTTTTTGCTCCAACCAAGTTGCTTAATAAGAAGCACTTATTGCTCAAGTAACGCTTCTGCTTCACTTTAGTTGCCTAAAAGATTTTTAGGGTTAAGATTTGAACCCTTATTGCTTATTTTAGCCTTAAACAGCTGTATTCTTGGTTTTTAACTTCTCCTAATTAGCAATAAGACAAAAGACACCAGAAATTCTCCATTTAGCATGTTACCATTTACACCTGTGTGGATTTATCATGCACTATTGGGTTTAATTATATACTTGGAAGGAAACTAAAGAGAAAAAAGTGAACAACTGAGAATTACTCATCCATTTTAGTCTTCAAATCATTTGGATGATATCCTTAGAAAGGGGAAGAAAATCTAGGATATGAGAATTACCTGAGATAGCACAGTTAAAGCACTAACAAGCCATGAAATTAAATTATTGGCAAGACTTGTTTTCTAATTAAGCAACTGGGTTAGAACAAAAACCTGCAGCCACTGCGGCCCTCCAGGACTGTGATTGAGGACCCCTGCAAAGGAAGGACTAAAATTAATAACGGTATTTTACTTGTTGCAGTTGAGTACAAAAAAACTAGGTACATTGCAGGGAATCTCTTTTAAATAAAAGCTGAGATTATCAGTAATATGGTTCAAATGATCGTCCTTTATTCAGCTGATCTGATGGAGCTTACATGTGAACACCTCAATTACGTGACAAAAATGAAGAAATATGGGACAGTTTTAGATTATGAAAGCTTTGATAATTTGTACAACACTGCTGCTGTACAACTCACACCTTACACCAATGAACATAAACAGAATAGTAGAGCCCATCTTATACCCTATGTGTATAAATATAGAAAGGTCCCTAAATATCTAGATAGAAAAATGTTTTTATCAAAATAAAATTAAACAGGAACTTTTTATATATAAATACTATGGTTAATGAAATAGTTATATGGTCTCATCATCTCCATGGGGAATTTACTGGCACATGGAATCTTGGTTAGACAGACAGAAAAGAACAGAGAAAATTTCCCTTACATTGTGACCTAAGATATTACATTCAGGCAGTGTGTTGTAGAGGATTATGTGATGGACTGTAAACCCTGAGGTTGTAGGTTCAAATCCTGCTGCTGACACTGTCACTTCATCTGCCTGTGCTCCAATTATAAGACAAAAGAAATGTAACCAGTTTTATCTCAAATGTTGTAAGTCACAAGACTTACACTGCAGACTTGGAAACAGGCAGCTATAGAGCCTGTTAAATGATTAAGAAATTAAGAGTGATACTTAAAAAGAAAAACTAGCAAAGTGAAGATCTGTGAATTAGCAAGTTTACTGAAACTTGTTGATAATAAACACATTTTGCTGCTTAGGGATGGAAAGTCTGCTACAGGAATTATTGTTTTTATTTGTTGAATAATTAGTCCCTACATAAAAAGATGTGTGTTATTTGTTCACTTCAGTTCATCTTTCCTAATAACAGACCTAAAACTACTTAGTGGCATACATTTGCAATAAACAGTAAATCAGGAAAGGGTAAAATAATTTTCAAGACCTTTCTATGTACTGTATATACTGCATAAATGTATAAACATTTGCAAAAAAGAGATTTTTTTAAATCTCTGCCTTATTCTTCAGTTCTATTCATTCCAATCCCATTAACACACAAAGGTAACCTTAGTGAATTTAATTTAAAAAGCCTAATTAAATTAATGAAATTATTCCATAAGTTTATTCCACCCTCTCAAATATGGCTATAATTATTCCTTCCACACCTCTTGTTTACCGTGGTGGTGGCAATTATTCAGTCATTAACCGAAGCTCATTTGATTTCAACAGTCTTCTTTATTTTAAGATTCTTGGTGCTCATGTAATGCCCTTTCATTAACTTCCTTTTCATATTTAATTCTGTTGAATTCATTTGTTCACATTTATCTGGACAATCTGGTAATTTCCTACTTAAATAGTGTTCACAGATGACAGCCCTTGCTAAAGAAATATATTAAAGAAAATTATCTGGCATAGTTGTTAACACTGCCTAATCACAGTTCCAAGAGTCTGAGTATATGGTCCAGCCAGTGCTGTGTCTATGCAGTTTTATTATATTTGTGTGGGTTTCTAATGGGACTACAAGTGGTGACTCTGTCTAGATTTTCCCTATAGTAGTAGAGTTTTGTACCGTGTTAGCCATCATGGATGCAATGAGAAGTCAAGCAAAATGACACCTTTTATTGTCTAACTAAAAAGATTACAATATAAAAGCTTTTGAGGCAGCTCAGGCCCCTTCTTCCCTGTATGAGAAAGAATAAGTATAACTATTAGCCTGCCTGTTGTCAAATCCTGACTCTGTTTCTGCCTTGTGCCTGTTGTTGTTGGAATTGTCTCTGGCTCCTTGAAACATTAAAATTTGATTAAGGAGCTTTAGATGGATTGAAAATTATTCATTTGGTGGTACTATTTTATTTTTTTATTTTTACTATTCATCATTCACAGCCACTCAAAAAGTAAATTATGCTTGTTAAGGTAATATGTATAACCAAACCTGGCTGAGCATTCCAAACCTCACGTCACAAATTTTGGAACAGCGGGGTCAAGATGTTCTGCATACAACTGATGTTGATTTAGACTTTGTAAATAAAGGCCAGAGGATGCCTTTGAACTATATCCTCTGGGGACTGTATGGACCCATCTAATGTAGTGGCTTTGAAGTTGGTTATCTTTTTCTGAGTGAAGAAACTGGCACAGGGGTAATTCACATGTACATCCCTAGGGGCAGCATCTCTATATATAAAATCAAACGTCTGTCTGTCTGTTTGCCTGTCTGCTTTTCACGAGAGAAAAACTTAATGGATTTAGATTGGATGTTTTTCTATAATTTCCTTGAACATTCTGGTCGATTTTGCGACTTCTCTCATCACACTAAGTATCATAATTTGCTTGCAGGAGCGATATATTTGCGGTAATCCGAGACAGAGGCTGCGGGGATAGCTAGTTGATGAATTAAACTTCTTATTATTTTCAGGTGACAACGGCAGGCATCTCATGTCTTATTACCTAACAGGAAAGTACCAATGCAAATGACCTTAAAACATGGCTTCCGTCTTGAAATCATGATTCTTAAAAATCCACTAAAACTGTTTCCTAAAGGTAATACTAACATTACTATATAGTCCTGAACTTCCTACATGATGGTTACCTTATGGAACAGATACCTGTCAAAGTATTTATAGTGGTTAAAAATATCCAACTTTTTTGTAGAGATGGTGCTTGCAGGGTCAGATGCATTCCCATGAAATATATATTAGATAACGTGGAAAAGGGTATACCTTCTTTTGGAAAGGACTACTAGCCAGTACCCAACACATACATGCAGTTTGCACTGCTATCAAGCTGTTTGAGCAATTAATAATTAATAAAAGCCCTTTAGATGATTTTATTAATTTTATAATATCCACAGGAAATGATACCCAAGTAAAAGCAAGGATTTCTTCTTCAAAGATTAATCATTCGGGTTCTATACATTCATTTTCTTCCTCAAATTTCGAGAAGGACAATTGCCTTCTGGTTTTTATGTCAAGCACAATAAGAATTGGTGAAATTTAAATCTCCCAAAAATAGTTCCTAGCAGGCCTTACAAGTATTTAAATGATTTGCTGTTTCAGACAGGACAAATTCTTATGGTCAGTATAAATCATTAAAGGTTGGTCAGTTCCCTCCAGCTTGTGCCTTCATCCTTTCATGGTCATCTTTATGGGTCAGAGTACATAATTTATTTTAGCCAACTTTACAATTCTGTTCTGTTAATAACTCATAATTGCTCTTTCTCCAACACTAAATGTATCAATATCTAATTCAAAAGGTAACTTAACATCTGGATGTTTAAGTGTCATTGCTGAAGTAAATGCCTTCTGTACGAGTTCAAAGACTTATTGAGATTCAACTGTCCAAATAATCTTTTGTTTTGTTGTATCAACAATAACTGTATTGGGAGCATTTATGGTACCATAATTATGAATCATTCTCTTTTAATAATTAGAGCATTCTGTTAACTTTTGTTCATGTTTAACTTAATAAGCAAACTTCCAGTCAAGAACTGTTCTCAATTTTGTTTGGTTCATAACCAGTTCTTGCATAGTCATAATGTAACCTTGAAATCCCACTGGCAAATGATGCAAGCAGATTTTGTTGTAACAAACTAATAAATAAATAAATAAATAATGCATGAGCATTTGAAAATCCACACAGCATTACTAGATATTAATAAATGCATTCTGTGGTGTTAGACATTGTTTCCATTCATCCCCTTTTCTGATTCAGCTTAAGTTGTAAGCACCAGAAAAGTCTAGTTTAGTTTGAAATTAATGACTTAGTGACTTATCAAAGATGTAATCAAAGGAAAGAGGTAATTGTTTTTGATGGTTATGTCACTTAACTACAGATGTTATGTGCAACAATGTAATGGCCAATCTTTCTTCTCTATTAAATAGAAGCCAGCTCTGATAGGACTGCTTGACAAACTGATAAACTTATTTTCAAGGTTCTCTTTTATATACTCTTCCATGGCCTTGACTTCTTGATGAGTTAACAGATATAATTTGCCTTAAAGGAGAGAGCAACAGGAAGAATTTGACAGTACATCTTATGATCTATGTGGGGGAACAGCATGTAAGCAATTATCTTGAAAACATCTGTAAAGTCCTGATCTTGAATTGGTAGCAGTTCTAAAGTAAAACATGGAATGTTTAATGCAGGCAAATCTTTCAAACAGCTTTCTCAACAAGACTGTCCCCATGAAATAACTTCTTTGTTCAATCAATATGTTGGTTATCCATCTTTAAAATAGGATTCCCCAGTATTATTATCATCTCTGGATGATCAGAAATGGCTTTGAATTCATGAAATAACTAATTTAATTTGAACAGCTTAGGTGATCAGTTATACAACGTGGCACTCACACCCAATGTTTGCCAATTTAATAAATTATGAGCATGATCTGTAGATCAAGTGTTTGGATCTTGTCAAAGACCAATTCATATTGATTTAACAATGCCTGTGATGTTGATGTTTCTGTATTTTAAGGTATCTCAGTGATGTAGCTGGTGTCAAACTACCATAAGTATGTATCTGCATCTAAATGCTATTTTAGCATGCTAAATTATAACAAAAATGGCTGCATGATCGAAGATAAATCATTAAATGGCTTCTGCATAGTTTACTGATCTTTTAGAGGTGGCTTATTTTACTAAAGACTCTCTTCATTTTAGGATTACTCATGTTGATCGTATTATTCTGCTAGGCATAAATGGAAACTTGCTGCCACATTGCAAACACGTTATTCTACTTGTATGACTAGAAAAGAAGAAATGCACATCTATGAGAGAATAGCCTGTAACAAGTAACCAAATGTGTTATAGTCTCAGCATCAGGTGTTAGGGACAGAGATCTGAAACTGCATTTTGAGTCTTAATGGCCCTAAGGTTACCATTGCCTCTGTATCTCTCACAGCTTAGCCTGGGAGAGAGAGATGGATAACCTGGGTATCTCTCCAGGCGCAGATCTAAACACCAACCCACAACCCTCATATCAGTATAATCCAATCAGGAAGTTGTTGAAATAAACTGAATGTACTAATACACCAAATATATACAACTATTTAAAATACAATAACAAATGTATAAAACGTGCATTTACAAAGTTGTTGCTGACAATATATACAGTCCACTAAGTATTCACTGAAAATAATGTGAATAAATGTTGTGGCATACAGCCGGTGCCCTTGCACAGCCGGGATGCCTCTACACTGAAAGGTCTGGGGGAGGGAGTGTTTCCAGAGAATTTCCTCCCACAGAGCTTGTGTGGCAGCCCCTCTGAGTTGCAGCGGTGCCTCAGGCACCTGCAAGGCTCCATGGGAAGTCATTTTCAGTTCTTCTGAGGCATGCCTTTTCCATAAAGAGCAATAAGGATAGTTTAAACTGTCTCTGCTGTCCTCTTCATTTCATTGGCATTGCTAATCCTATAGCTGGAAATTAAAGTTGACTAAAGGGTCCACTTACTGCTGATATTTGTAAGATGATTGGAAAGTCAAAAGTCCATCTTTATCCTCCACTTCCAATTTTTATATTTAAAATGCATCGAAATGGAGAAAAACTACAGTTCCCACACTCCCCTCCCCATCTATGCAAACTCAGTTTAAAAAATATTAACCCCACATTTACATCCCAGCCATCTGTGCAGCAGTTTCAGAAGTAACAGTAAACAGGACATACTAAAAAGTACAATCACATATGTGGCAATGCTGCAAAAGGTCTCTCTAAACAGAAGCCAAATCACTAAAAATTAATAAAGTAGAATTTTGGAAAAGCAGAAATTGGCAACACAAGAAAAAATAATTTGAAGAGTTTATGCTCTGAGCCACGTTTCCAGCCCTCCTCATGATATAGAAAATTATGTCTGTAACATCACACTTTCATATAAACCATAACATGCTCAGGACCAAATGTACAACGTCAGACTATAGCAGACACCAGTGATAACTAGAAAGAAAGAAAGAAAGAAAGAAAGAAAGAAAGAAAGAAAGAAAGAAAGAAAATAGCAAAATTCAAACAGCACAAAGTTGTGCTCGGTTGACTGTGCCTTCTGACAGACCCATTTTCGATGTTATTAAATCTTGCATCTTTCTTTCACTACACAAATATTGCTTTGTGTTATAGGCATAAATTTTTCTGTAGGCCTTATAACTTTACTCACTTAAATGTCGTCTAGAAGCCAAAAGTCGAGGTCAGAATCAGCTTCTCATCTTGTTCTAAGGAAATCTTGCATTATAAGGAGAAGTTATTTTTCACTGAATGTTGAAAATGTAATGGAAGAAATCTGCAGCAACTAAAGCTCAAACCTCTTTGCAAGAGAAATATGCTTATACTCATTTGGATATGGTTTTCATAATTTATTTTCTGTAGTTTTGCCCTTTATGCTTCTGATGTTTTTAGAACTTTATTACTTTTAAATATTTATTTTGCCTCTACCTTGGTATTCATGGCATCAAGGGAAAATTATGTCATCAGTACTTGCGAGAAATCTTCACTGCAATGCAAAAGGCATCATTGCCATGCACATTACATTCCTGGTAACTTTGTGGGTGCTGTTATGTTGCGAAAGACTGAAACTTCAGACAGAGTATGGGATCCAGCTAAAGAATTTAAAATGGTCTTAACTGGCTCAAAAATCTCAGAGTAACACAAATTCCTACTCTTAGGAGTAGGGTAAAAACATTTTATCAATTTATTTAATTTAGGAAAATTTCCTTAACTTCATTAGAATTTGGAGCACTCATAAGCTGTCCTAACTTATAAAGCTGCTAGAAGGTAGCTTTAAGGCAGAGATCAGCACACAAATCCTGGGAGAACGAAGAAGCCTTTTCAGACAAAATGAAATAGTAAAGTTACGTATTTCAGGAAATATAGCTTTGCAATATCCATGTTTTGGTATGTCACAACCAACCATTTTTTGAATTTTGCACCAAACCTTTAACACACTTACAATGCGTGAGTTAATATGCAGATTTATATATATATTCCCCACCACTGCCTGTGAGATAATGTTAAAGCAAGCAGCATTCATGAAAATTACTGGTGTTCCTGGAGTTGTAGGCGTGATTGACAGCACACACATAAAGATATTTGTCCCAAATGCGGATGACCACACTTACATGAATCACAATCGATATCACAGTATCAGCACGTAGGTGGTAATAAATGCAAACTGTATTGTAGTAGCCAGCATATTAACCTGAAGATGGCAGACAGAAACTCTAAGGTCATTGGATCAATAGATAAGGGAGGATCACAGAGAGGGGCACAGCATGTGTCTTCAGAAACGGCACAGGAATAGCTGTGACTATTTTCATTAACTTCTCATTTATTTTTAAATAAACAAACCCTTTATCTGGCTTAACTCTGATTCAGTGTGTCTAGGTCTATTCATCTAGGTGCACTATTATTCTTGATATTATTGCTAAGTTGCCCGGTACAATGCATGACTCTAGAGTACTTCATGAGAGTGGTATAAACCCTGTATTTGAACGTAATCATGTCCCTTTGAAAATTATTATTAATGCTATTATTATTATTATTATTATTGACGTTTGTGGTGAAGTCTTAGCGCTAGTATCAGTAAATTACAAATTTTCATCATGATTTCCAAGATGACTTCATGAGTTCCAGTTTGTAGCTCAGGGTGCTGTAAAATCGTGACATTATTCATTCTCAAACGTGATAGTTAGGCATATACCCGAATGAAAACTATCATACTCTTGTGCACCCTTCTATCATATTCAATACCGCCAAATGTGTACTGTATAACCTCACAGTCAGCAGCAGTATTTTCTTTGTTTTGTTTTTTTTCTTTTATTTTTTCGTTTATTCAAAACTTCTTTAATCTAAGGCTGTTGGTCACAATTTTCTGTGGTTATCTACTTAAGATTTTATTTATTTATTTATTTCCTGGTCAGCTTAATCTGTGCACCGGTTTTTGTCTGATCTGCTGCTGAACTTAACCAATCAGAAGACTCCTCTTGACAGCCCTCATCCATAACTTGCCCTTTCCAGTATCATATGACAGCTGCCTGTTTTGTCTGCACAGTCAATTATGAACAACTTACCAGAAACTACCTCATTTCTGTTCTTCTGATGACCATATTAAACACAGCAAATTAACAGCTGCTTTCTTTGAAATTGGTCCACTCACCTGAGTAGTAGGTGGTAGATTCTGTTTTCTGCATGCTTACTTCCCCTGGTGTGTTTGAGTTCCACTGAATTGGGCGAACAGAAAACAATTTTGCATTCTGTTCTGCGTTGTGCATATCCATTTATTGAGAATATGGGTTTTCACCTTGAACTAGACATAAAGTTAGAAGTTAGCTTTGATTATGACTTACCTCTGTCTATGGATTTTAATTCATATTTCAACCATGTACACACCAATTTTTTTGACATGTGTTTTGTTAGATCCTAAATTCTGCTTTTCCCTTTTAAATATTTTATGTGTGAGCATGATTGTTTATTAGCTATGCTTTTATTTTGTTATTTGAGTTTGATTTTGATCAGTGAGAGCTTGTGCATAAGTGTGCCCAGCGATGGACCGGCTACCTGTTTGTGGTTTCCACCTTGTGCCCAATTGTAATGAGATAAGCACCAGCCCAATTCAACCTTGAACTGCACATGCAGATTATATAATAAATGGATGACTGTGTTTAGATACTCAACCTTTTCCATTCAAGTATAACTTGAATGTTTCTTGAGATTATTTTTTATTCCCTGTCAGGACTGTGGCAGTGTTCAGGTACTGTAGCAACCCCACCTGCTGTACCACCCTGCTGCCCAATTTAATCAACATTAAAGTTAATTATATTTCCCAACTACTTTTGTTATGTATATTACAGGATCTATACAGCTTTAATTTATTATATCTAGTTAGGCATTTGTCCCTCTAGGGATGCTTAAAGTTCCGCATATTGTTACATGCTGGCTTCTTTGCTTGGCTGCAGTCTTGAGACAGACACTCACGTAAATGACCTCAAAAAATGACATTAAGTGCTTTGATTCATGCAGCACTTTCAAAGCGTTATTCATTATAATGACCATAAACAGGAGAGAGGGGATGCTCTTACAATGATTAAGGAAAAGGAATTCAAAGATTTAATTTGACAGAGAGTGCAGAGTTATTTTTAATATTCATTTGTCTGAATGCAAGAGAAAGGGGGAAAGGAAATTTCATTTTCATAACCTTCAGATGAAATAATAAATATATTAATAATTTTTATGTTACATAAAATATGATACTTTTATTTTAAGTGTATGTGATAAAAGAAAGACTAATCTAAAACCATGTAATAGTATTAAACTTTCATGTATTTTTGTTTAGTATTAACTATATAATTACAGAGTGCATTAGAGCATTTCTTTATAAAATATAGAATTATATTAATAGGGATCATTTGCACGCATAGTTATGAGGATTGAATGTAATACAATAACTAGGGTTGCACACATGTATAATGACAATTTGCACTGCTTGGTCTCTGGGGACAGTAAAATAGTGCTTCAAATACTGATACTGCAGTGCCTGTCATATTTGATACTGATGCTAGCAGAATCAGAATTGTCTGAAGACCTCACTCAAGACAGTCTATCTGATTAAAGGGTACAGCCGGCTCCTCTGAAGACATTAAATCGTAAATTTTGGAAATTCACACCTTCAGATAATTGTAGTATATAAAGACTGAGGTTAAGTGGGCTAAGACAATTAATTGTTGGAAAGCACTCAGTACAGATCTCTACGAGACACATGATACAAGCTACTTTCAAGGCCCTTACAATGTCTTCATATGCTGAGCCAGTGCTGTGCCATACTGGTTTTTGACCTGATTCTGACACTTCATTTTAGATGCCTTGGACATCATATTTTCAACATTTGTTATGTTGATTGACCAACTTAATTTGTAGTACCAATGATCCTTACTTTTAGAACAGATGACATTTAAAATGTTTTTACTGTATGTGTTTTGAACAAACAAAGCATCTTAAATACAACAGAAAATCCTTTTAAGTCACTTGTGGGTCAGAACTGATCCAAAGGACATGGCAGATGTGTTGCAGCTGCAGAAAAATATGACATTTGGAAACTTTTTTTGCTTTTTGTAAAGTTAGATCACTTTATTAAAACCCCTTCACTTTTATAATACAGTAGCTGTAAAGGTGATATTTAGGATGTTTTTATGGAATGTCAACAAATGCATTACTCTACATGCAGTGGAAAATCCATTAAAACTAACTGCTCCCCAAATAGACATGGCAAGGCAAATTTTTTGAAGCTGTTTAACTTATGGGATGTTTACCTTTTTTGGGGAGTAAATGTACTATAGGAAAAGTCACAAACTGTCATCTGGAATAGGTGAAATTTTGAGTACATATAAAGATTTCAAACACAAAAAGGGTCAAATATGACCTAAAGATGTTGTAAGGGATAGCAAAGATAAGAGACAAAGCTGTGTGGCCTAACCTAAAACAATGTTCTGCAACTCAACTCACATTTACTTACATTCATGTTGCATTCACTACAACACTCAGTAACTCAAACAAGGAAATGGATAGAAACAAACACAAATCTAGTGTATAGTACAGCTGGTGGTATATATTTTATTTACATTTGAGTAGAGTGTGGCATAAAATACGCCAAAGATTCTCACCTGAAAAGAATGCTCTAGGAGTTGAAGGATAGGCAGATTAATTAATTTTATTGTAATAAACAATCACACAGACTCAACCTAACTAGGCCAAACTGAGCTGAGCCCCGAACAAGCCAAAAATCACATTTTATATAATCATTTCTTATTATCTTGACCTTGCTTGTAACATTGCATTTCCTGTCTATTCTGACTCACTACTCCAGCTAGCTTATCATGGGCTCTTTCTTGGTCACCAATATTGTTCTCAGCTTATCTCTTACTTTAATTCTTTTTCTTCCCTTATTTCCTAACTGTCCTTCAAACAACAGGTGTTTCTCCTGTTCCCCCTTCACTGTCCTCTGACAGTTTCTGTACGTCATTCTCTTCCTTCTCTGTCTTTCTGAGTTACTCAATATTGGTGGTTTCGCTCTGAGCTTAACTAAAAAAGAAATATGACATATGCCTTTATTTAACTATTTACTTAATATATCTAATTCACACTAAGTTTTAAAGCTTACAATAGCTCTTACTAAATTAATATCTATTTGTGCTAATACATTATATTTCATTTTTGTATAATAGGCAAATTAGGTTATTTACTGAAGGTTACACAGCAAGTTGGCAGCAAAAGGACAAAAGGATCATTCAGACTATAACTAGTGATATTGTTTTTCCAAATGGAAAAGAATAAATTGCCATTTTTTGTTTGTCAAATGGCAGAGATCTGAAAACACTAATTGTTGTTTCAATCCCTCTAAAATATGCCACATTCATTACATGTTCAATTAATGCATGCACAGTGTCGTGATGAATTAGGGAAACATCCTTAGATGTAAATTTCTAGGTGAAAACACAGCATGACATTATCAAAGCAGTCCAAAAAAAAGTTAGAAAAATAATGAAAAAATTATTTATTAAAGAAATGGAGCATAAAAAAATTCAGAGACACTACCAAAATGTATTTATCATAATGAAAGTACTGATATGAATGGTTTGGATGTGCATTGTGAGCACTAAAGCAATCTATGCTGCAAACCTTCTTTTTTCTTTGCTCAGACTCTTAGAACTATAAATCCACAATAAACATTTCCAGAAAGATCCAGTTATTCAAAAGGGCCAATTATAACATTTGAGGCCTGGAAATACCATTTACACTTTACCATCAAATTGAATATGAGATCACACCGACAAATACATTAACCTTGTAGAAGCATATAGAAGTTAGAAAGAAATTAGTTACATACTTAACTTGAGGGTAGTTATTGTAGACAGGCAACAGGAATCTGAATTAACCATTAAAGTCAACTATTAGAGAGGTAGATTGGTGTGTGCAATAAGTAGGTTTATGTGTGCAAAACATAATTTTTTAGATCTTGACCAGGGTTGTTGTAGCCAAAGTTGTTAAAAGCAAGAATGAGGTCAAAGAGTAGCAGTACAGAAAGAAAACCATCAATGGCATCAACAGTCTCCTGGTCAAGTCAAGAGGTCACACTTAAAAACATAAGAATTATTATACAAAAAAATGAATAAGTTGAAAATTTAACTGCATTTTTAAATATTGATTATGATTGACGTATTTCAATAATGACACTTCATTCTTTTTTAAAACTTCACCCTCATCTTTTTCTTTTTTCTAAAAGTAGCACCCCTCTCCTTTTTTCACTTCATCCTGAGATTGAGAGAATAATAAAATATCAGTAATAAGATTGAAGGGTTTGTCTTTTTCTGTCAGAATAAGTCGCCTGAAGGAGTCTTTGGTTGAAGTAAGTCATCGAACTGGTCAAGATTCGCATTTGTAAAATATAACTTTGCGACATTTGTTAATAACAGTTTTTAAACATTAAAAATTGTGTCATTTTGACACAGAAAGCTCAAATTAACTTGTCAAAGCCCTATCAAACAAAATTGTTAAAATTTTCTAAAAAGTCTAGTGGTTAAGCTTATTAAAAAGTGCCACCTGGGGCGGACAGCCCCCTCTAGCTAACACAGTGGGTCTCACTCTCCGTTGTAGAGTGCTGCCACCTCTTTGTCCCCACTCTTTTTAAAGAGAAGAATTTAGACTATGCACTAAGTAGTGCCTTCCTATTTCTAGGATATTGACAGACTGCCTGTGATTTCCTAGTAATATATATAAGGAAGGAGGACTGAAGACATACTATACTGTACATAGAGTAAATGTCAATGTGGTTGATTGAGAGAATGTTGTGCTGACCCTGGATGGAACAGCATATACTGTACATTAACATTAACATTGTTGCAATCAAGATGAAAGAAGGCGTCAGGTAATTATGCTGAAGTGAAAAGAAGAGTCAGATTGCTAGCACTGAATAAGAGGAAAATGATTTTTTTTTATCTTTTTTTTATCTCTGCAGCACAATTTTAAAAAGTTTACTTCAAAATAAAGGACTGAATTCTTTTCATGGCAATGCAGAATGCTTGCCCAGTTATTTAACAGCATATTTACATAGGGACAACAGATTTCTTGAGTTTTTTATTATGTCCCTTTGATTTTTACATTAATATAAAAGAAAAATGCATTTCTAAAGATTAAATCTGTGCAAATCACACAGATGGTTATGTAAAGTAGAGAATGGCTGAATAAAATAATAAATATGTCTTTTACAAAACAACAGTTTGATATTCAGTTCTGATGAACAACATGTAACCTTCAAAAATGCAAGGTTAAATGACACAGGTTTATGTCTTTTTTCAATGAGGCAATGGAAACTGTGAAACATTCTTTATATATTTTGTAAAGGTATTGAAAGTATAAAATAATTTTCTGGTCATGGACAGCTGATGAAGGTGATATTAACACTAAATTGCTTGAAGACCTCATAAAAACTACTTACACTCACTTTAGGTACACAGAAAAACTGTAACTGGCATACCGAGAAATAATAATAATAATAGAATACATTTTATTTATATAATGCCTTTCCCATGCTCAAACTGTTGAAATATGCTGTAAAGAAGAAGGAACGTTTGTAAGGATTGCATAGTCTTGAAATGACTTAGTAGGCAATATTAGGGCAGGCCCCAGCTCTGAGTTTTACTGGTGAGAGAAGGATGCTGCAGTTGATTCCATTGTATTTCTCTTCAATAAAAATCACACATAAAAATTGAAATGTTTATTGTTTTTGAATAGAATATTATCACACAGACTACATTATAAGACATTAATCTATCCTTCCATCCATTTTATAACCTTTTTTTCATTACAGTGTTTAGAGTAGTTTCAAAAGTATGGCAGGAAACGATCATGGATGAGATGCTAACTTATCATATATGCAAATGCAAATCATGAAGCAGATACAATGAATAATACAAATAACAAAAACTTAAAGAAATATTCCACCCAAAAATGATAACAGTTTATCTGTTCTTTATCCAGTGTTTTTTGTAGTGATGGCCGAGAAACGTTTTTATTCTTGTTTTAATGAAGAATAGAGGTCACAAGGTTTATGATATAATGGGTTTCATTGGGGCTAGTAGGGTGTAAACACTGTACAAGTGCAAACAATATTAAAAAATCTTGAATTACTTATGTTGTATGACCCATATATCAGTTATCCAGGTGTATGCTCACAAGATCCAATACACATACATTTTCTGCTAAAATATTGTTAAATAAATGTTTCCAGACAATCACAGTATACTGACTCAAGAGACAGTATATGTTTTAAGAAAAGAACCAGGAGATAAACAAATATGGTGACCAGATTTAAATTTGTGAAAAAGAGGACACTTGGCAGCAGGTTGATTGGTGGTGTGTGTGTTTGGGCTAGTGGTGTTGGGAAGTGCATGTGGTGCCATGGCCATATGAATGCATACAAATGTGTCCACAGTCATGGCTACTAGGCTACAGTATGATAATTAACTTTATTGGCTTTTAACAAGACTAAAATGTGGAAACTAAAACACCAATACCACTATAAGCAACAGTGGTCAATAGGCCTACTTTGCCCTAAATGTTTGAACTTTTTACTAAATCTGGCAGTAAACAATAACTTGTCATATTTCTTTATATGGCCAAAGATTAAAATAAAGTGTAAATGTTGAAATGAAAAACCAACAAAACTTCCGTGTCCTTTGCCTTCAGTCCACTTTTAGTGGTGTGGAGTGTGGTGCTTTTAATGTACCTCCTGAAGATACCTTTTGGCCTGTTTGGCCCTAAATAAAGCAATAATAATAAAATAAAATAAATAAAGTTAAAACATTTAGCATACCTCAAAATATTTCTTTATAGGTCATAGAATAAGATACATTAAAATAAAAAGTCAGCCATTTCACTAGACTTTTAGTCCTCCTGATGTGGTTGGGCATACTTTTCAGCAGACTGCATCTTTCCCAATAGTCGACGATTACTCAGCAGGTAGGCATGAAAGTCCTTGCAGGTCATGTGTTTAAAATTGTACTGGGCGCACAGAATCCCCTTCAGTGAATCAACAGACAGGTGATTCCTTTCCTTGGTCCTCTGGGTTTGCATCAGTGAGAAAAATCGCTGAACATTTGCATTGTGAGCAGGTATGGCAAAAAAAACCAAAAAAAAATCTGTGCGATCTTAAGCAGCTCTGAATGAAAATCCACACTTTTGGACCATTCAAAGAATTTGGTCCACCTCAGGCATGCTTGCAGACTTCAGAAATCTCCATCACTGTTGCTCCGCTCAATAAATTTAGTCAGACAGGTGAAGCACTTTGATCAAAGCACTTTGCATCATCAATTTTCACCCGTTTTTCAGCGAGGTGCCTGATATAGCCTTCTTCATCATTCCAGTCTGGCATCTCACTCAGATCCACCTATATAAAAGAGGAAGACTCTTCCATGGGTGCCATCCATTTCACTAGATTATCTAGACATGCACTGTACAGGCCTTGCATGTGAGCAATAAAATGGTCACACTTTTGCCCAAATCCATCATTCTGGTTCTGTGCCAACATACTCTTAACTTTAAGAGCATGAAGTTCTTGATCTTGCGTTCATGAAGCATGGTATGGATGTTGCTCAAAATCTTCCTTACTTACACAACTAAATTGTTCTCCCTTTCCATCTCCTGAATGCGCGACTGAAACACAGACATGAGTGAATGCATTTGCCAGAGGTAAATCTCACTGAACTCATCTTCAAAAAACTTCTTCATCAGTGTGGGTGATTTTTTCCTGTGACAAAAAGAATGCTTTCAAAACTGGATACATCTGGAGCAGTCTCTCAATTTCTAGGGATAATGGCAGCCATCGTGTCTCGCTGTGAGAGAGGAGACTTCTTTATTCTTCATCAGCAAGCTCACAGTACTCCTTCAGACTCTCCATGCGCACAGTGTAAATGTGGAAGTACTGATAAATTTTGAAGATTATATTCTCAGTGTCAACATCTAGTGTATCTGCCCTGTGGTGAACATAATTATTTAATATGTGTGCTGAGCAGCCCACTCCAATTAGAGACTTGTTCTGCAAGTACTTTTTAATTTGCGAATAAATTTTTTCCTTTTGCATGACACCAGCTTCCCCCAAACATTGTATTGTAGTTGTCACCTGTAAATGCAATACATGTAGAAAATATCCCTTTCTTTTCCAGTGTTTCTTTGGGATATTGCAAAATAATGTCTGCTGATCCATTTCCGGTGCTTTTAATTTCAAATTTACTTTGCTTGTCACCATTCTTCCAATCAAAATACTGAATGAGTACAGGGAATATTTTCACAGCTTCATGATTGCTGCCATCAGTGGACACGCCATTATAAATAATGTCTTCAAGTGCTTCCAGAGCAACTTTGACAGAATGTGGGGCTATCACGGCATTAACAATCCTTTCTGTCTTAGTGCGAGTGCTTGAGAATTTTTGAGCTGTCATAGACTCTGTGAAAACCTTTCTTAATACACCAGATGTGCAGTCCATTGCCCTGTAGCTATTGTGATGCTTTACTGTATGGAAAGCAAAAGCACCCTCTGCAGCAGTAAGAGAACTGTCTGTTTTACTCACAAAGTACTCTGTTAATTTACTCGATGAGTTTTCTCCCCTCCATGTAGTTTTAGGTTTTCCAGAACTCATGTGGGCTTCCAAATTTTTGGCAGCTTTATTTGACATTGACACAAAAGTGCCTGCTTTACATGTCATGCACTCAGCTTTCCATGCATCATGACCAAGACGAAAACTTGGGTATTTTTTCTTTAGTTTGTCTGTGAATTTACATTTACATTTAGGCATTTTCTAACTACTGATTCCAGACGCCATTTGCTGTTTTAAACAGGGAAGCTTGCAGTGCTGAGGACAATGATTGGTGCTATTTAGGTGTAGACTGACCAATGTAGGCATGAAGAGTGACTGCGACTGACCAGTGGCAGTAATTCCCTTTCCGAAACTATCACTTCGCTCTTCCCCTACTCACTTCCATTTGATTTATGCAGAAAGGCTATAAAAAGCGAGTTAAAGTGAGCAGGGAGAGGGCGAAGTAATTCATTTGGCAAAGCCCCAGGGAAACACAACTCAAATCCAATATAAGAATGTTTGAGGCTGGGGTAGAATTTAATCCCGGACAATTTTAGAATCCCGGTCGGATGAATTTTTTAGGTCTTAAAAAGAGGTCATGTCTGGGGTAAAGAGGACGTCTGGTCAACTTACACACAAAGTAAAAAATATAGCTGATTTCAACACCCAGAGTCACCAAATAATTCAAAAAAGATCAGTGGCAAGAGAAAAAAATTTGAGAACTGGGAAAAAAATACAAAGGTCCTGAAAACCGCAAAAGAAGATAGATTTGTTATCCACAAATTTGGATACAAAACAGATGATGAGACAACCTTTTAACTTCTGGCCAACTGAGCCCTCAAAGTCGTAGCCCTAGATGCCACACCCCTGCCAACAAGGATCTGCATCTTGATGATGGAATCCACAAAATGGCAGCACCCAATGAAAAATCAAAATGGAATTGAACCAATTGCAATAAATTATAATTTTCTCATAAACACATTAGAACTGAAATTAGACTTCAGAATCAGAAACCCAGAGGTTCATAACCCCAGATGCAACATATCATTAGCCAGAATTTATTAAAATAAAGCATAAGAGAAAGCATAAAAAGTCTGAATTAGTATAAGCCACTGTAATTATTCATGTTATCTATACTAATAAAAGGCAAAGCCCTCACTGACTCACTCACTCACTAACTCTCCAACTTCCCGTGTAGGTAGTAGGCTGAAAGTTGGCAGGCTTATTCCTTACAGCTTACTTACAAAAGTTAAGCAGGTTTCATTTCGAAATTCTACAGTAGACATAATGGTCAACAGCGTCCGGCATGTTGAAGTTTCTTATTTATGGCCCATCTTCACGAAATTTGGTAGGCGGCTTCCCTGCGCTAACCAAAACCGAAGTACGTACTTACTTCTGTGGTATGACGCCACTGTCGGCCGCCATATTGAACTTTCCAACATCACTAATTCTCCAACTTCCCGTGTAGGTAGAAGGCTGAAATTTGGCATCCTCATTCCTTACAGCTTACTTACAAAAGTTAAACAGGTTTCATTTTGAAATTCTATGTGTAACGGTCATAACAGTCGACAACGTCCGCCATGTTGAACTTTCTTATTTATAGTCCCATCTTCACGAAATTTGGTAGACGGCTTCCCTGCGCTAACCGAAACCAATGTACGTACTTATTTCGGTGGTATGATGCCACTGTTGGCCGCCATATTGAACTTTTCAATGGTCTTTGTTACTTATGGGCCCATCTTCAAGAAATTTGGTACGCGGGTTCCCAACGCTAACTGAATCCTACTTACGTACATATATACGTCAATTGCCTGCAGCTCGGTCACCGTGTGAGGCGGTGTTGGGTCCCCCATCCACAATATATATATATTGTCACACACGTGCGCATGGGAGGCAGCTAAAGGGCTTGAGTGAAGGCAGTTCGGAGGCATGCCGGGGTGTGGCAGAGTGCACTGACTCTTTTTCTCCCTTGCCTGTAGACCATCCCCGGGGGATTTCACCTGGCTCTCCTGACATCACTTCCGGGACTGAGCCAATGGAAGTCGGCCACACCAGCTCCAGTCCCTCTGATGTCACGTCCGGCTATAAACCAATGGTGGAAGACCACGCGCCAGATCCATATGACCTCACTTCCTGCCTCCCCCTTTAAAACCTGCCCCTTTTCCTTTGTTTCCTCAGTCTTGTTCTGGACTCAGTTGAATGCACTTCAGTGCTGATTGTTTCGATAAAACGACCTTTTGCAACCAGGATACCACATTATACGGGTGGCTGCCCCAACTCTTTATCTGTCCATGTCTCGTTCTTGTGACAATATATAGAGCAAAATGTGTTGCGGAGAAGTAAAAAGAAAAGGAAACATTTTAATAATAACGTAACATGATTGACAATGTAATTGTTTTATCATTGTCATGGGTGTTGCTGGCATATATATATATATATATATATATATATATATATATATATATATATATCCTTAACCTCGTATGGCCCCTGCCAGTGAGCTAGCAATTTGGAATGGGAGGTAGGAACGAGCACCATCACTCGATCCCCCGGGTGGAACTTTAAGAGGATGGAGTTGCGGTTGTAACACCGGGCCTGTGCTGCCTGCGCACGAGTCACGTGGTCGTTTAGGAGTGGCCTGATTTTAGCTAGTCTGTCGCACAGTTGCGCCACATACTCCAATATATTGGAGGAGGGAAGGGCCTCAGCCTCCCAGCCCTCTTTTAGTATGTCTAAAAGTCCTTGAGGTTGTCGCCTGTACAATAATTCAAAAGGGGAGAAGCCCGTAGAGGCCTGGGGCATTTCCCGGTAAGCAAAAAGCACGAACGGTAGGAGCTGGTCCCAATTCCTGCCATCGACGTTGACTACCTTGCAGAGCATCTGTTTAAGCGTCTGAGTAAATCGCTCCACCAGCCCATCTGTTTGAGGGTGGTAGACAGACGTCTTCAGGTGCTTTATTCGCAGTAATCTGGCAACCTCCCTGAACGTATCTGAGGTGAAGGGTGTACCCTGGTCCGTGAGGACTTCTTTGGGGATACGCACTCTAGAAAATAGGTTGACTAATTCCCGTGCAATATTTTTTGTGTTAGCAGAGTGCAGGGGAACCGCCTCTGGGTATCGGGTAGCATAATCCACCATGACCAATATGTACTTATGGCCACGGTTTGAGGGTTCCAGGGGGCCTACTAAGTCCACCCCTATTCTATCAAAAGGGATGTCTATCAGGGGTATTGGGACGAGAAGAGCGCGGTCCCTCCTAGGAATCTGGCGAATCTGACATTCCGGACAGGATTGACAGAAGCGCCGGACCTCCTCGTTTGATCCCGGGCCAGTAAAAGTGGAGTTTGATCCTCTCCAAAGTTTTTTCGCCCGAGGTGGGCGCCTAGGAGGTGAGCGTGAGCTAGTTCACATACCTCTCGCCGGAAGGTACGCGGCACTAGCAACAATTTCCGCACCTCGCCCTCGTGGGTTGCTACCCGATACAGCAGATCATTCTCCAGAACAAAGAAGGGCTCGCATGGCATGGAACCGTCAGCGATTCGGCAAACCGCAGGGAATCGTCATTCCACTGCTCCCTTTTAAATGAGGCAGTTGGGACCGAAATTGATGCTCCAAATTGCTCAGAGGGTCTTGTGAGCGGGTTAGTGGAAGCGTTCCCTGGCTTGTCTCTTCTCCGGCGGATACTTCCGGGACAGGGTCCGTCGTCGAGTTAGCGTCCCCCGATGTGCCTGCGCCATTAGGGCCTGCCCCAGATCACGGCGTGGAGACCGCGGGAAGGCCGCCTCGTCCCCTCATAGCCAGACCCAGTGAGGCCCCGGGAGCGGTGTGTGTCTTACCGCTGTTTCTGTGTGACCAGTCTTGTCCCAAAATCACTGGATAGGGGGGTTCAGGCAACACAGCGACCACCAAATTAGACAACTGCCCCTTCCAGGAGATGTAACAGTAAAGGAACGGTATGACTTCTCTCCCCATGCACACAAGTGACTTGCAAATGTTGCTTAAGCCACTGTCGCGGTAATACATAACGGTGAGCGACAATGGTAATGTTGCTGCCGGAGTCAAACAGAGCCACCACCGAGTGCCCATTCAATAACACCACTCCCGTGTTTGGACTTGCCAGCGGGTGCGACGGAGTACAGTACCTTTCCGCGGTGGCTCAGGTGCAGTCCATCGGTTCCAAGGTGGCATTGAGGGGACAGATCGGTAGTAGATGTAGATGTAACAGTGCGGGGAGGCCGGCTTTTCTTTGGGCCTTTGCGGGGCTTCCGCAGCGCGTCGAGAGGGGTCGGGGGTGGCCGCCCGTCCCTGTTGGTTCCCACGAGCGTGCCTTTCCGACCCCCCGGCTTGGTAGACCACGAGCTGACGCTCCAGGACTTCCAGGAGGCCTGGCATATCCTTATAGGGGTGGCGCCGGACCTGCTGGGCGAGGGAGCTTGGCATGGCATTCACCAGGCCCTCACAGGCCACCTGCTCCACGACCTTCCGGGCTTGGGGACCTTCGGGCCGTAGCCAGCGTCCCATCTTCCCCCAGAAGTCGAACGCCTGTGCTCGGGCCAGATTCTTCTGGTCGAACTGCCAGCTCCGCCATTCGGTCGCCTGCTGGCCCGGTGTGATGCCGTAGTGTGCCAGGATCTCCTGTTTTAGGAGGTCGTAACTCGCGGCCTCCTTATCAGGAAGGTCGTAATAAGGCCGCTGCGCGGGTCCCTTCAGGTAGGGCGCCAGAATGGACGCCCACTTGGACCGCTGCCACTCGTTCCAGGTAGCCGTCCGTTCGAATATGCCCAGGTAAGATTCAATGTCGTCCGCCTCTGTCATAGGCACCAGAGGCGGGCCGTTGGACGAGGCGGATCGGGTCTTACCCTTCAGGCTTCTGCCAACCTGGCCTTCGTTTCCTCCAACTCCCGGGTGGTAGCGGCTTGCGCTTGCTGCAGGGCCAGGATCTGGGCATTCATCCCCTGCAGCACTGTGTTGAGGTTTTGTCCTTCTGTCATTTTACTCGGACTTGTATCCTGCCAGCTACGCACCTGTAAAAGATGCAACAATAGGCAGCATAAAGGTTTGGGGTTTTCCGGCCCCGTATATTGTAAACAATCCACAATTCAAAACAAAGCTCTGGTCAAACACAAACTCAAATAGTTCATATGCGCGACACCATTAGAGGCGTCGGCGGCCATTTTATAAGGGAGGAGCCGGAAGTGGAGGAATGCTGGGAAGGAACTGTGAGGGAGAATGGGACTGATGACGTCAGGAAAGATGGCGGAGGAAGGGCAGAAGTAAACGTACTGCGGGAAGGCTTATGATGGCGGAGCGTCTTTTTTCCTGGAAGAAATCAAAGGAGAAAGGTTAGTACCCCGCCACTCCCTGCCGGCGAACGTCTTCCGAAGCGGTTTAAGGTCCGTCCGCGGTCTCCTAATCGCGCGTGCGTGACAATATATATACATATACATACATATATACATATACACATATATAAATATAGACATATATATATACATATATATACACAGTTATATATATATATATACATATATATACTGTATATACACACTTTGGTGATTATTCTTCTCCAAAGAATGTTGCACAACACAAAACAAAGTTTTGGGGACCGTCCCCATATATTGTCGTCCAGACAAAATAAAGAATTAATGAATCAGTGTCTCAAAACAAAACAGTGAACAGTTTTCTTCAGTCAAAATGGCAATTTTATACAGAAAAGGATTATGGGACAGGAAATGGTTGGCAAGAAGTGACGTTGGAAACAGGAACCGGAAACAACGTCATCATGATGGGACGGAAGGGAGGTGGATTGATGGAGCCGGAAGTGACATCATCATGGTTGGCCGGAAGTGACGTCGTCGCGGTCATTTTGGAACCCGGAAGTGGAGGAATTATTTTTCTTCAGGTTTTCTGTTGGCCAAAAGAGATTCAGGTAAGTACCACGTGACAACCCTCTATCTCGCGATGTTTCACTCACCTTTAGGCTCTTTGACTGCCTCCTAATGGCACATGTGTGACAACACATACATATAAATAAATATATATATATATATATATATATATATATATATATACATATAAATAAATATATACTGTACGTATATACACATATATATACACACGCACACACACGTATATACATATATACACATATACATATATACTGTATATACACATATATATACAAATCTACATATATATCTATATATATATATATATATTAGGTGGGACTCGATTAAAAAATTAATCCAATTAATTAGAGGCTGTGTAATAATTAATCTTGAGTAATCGTATGTAATCACACATGAAAATTTGCCCCAAATCGCAAATGTTTTTTTTAATTTAAAAGGGTTTTAGTGGGCTTACAGAATCAAATAATAGACATGGACATGAATATTGTAAACTTAAGCTCTTTTAATTTCGGAAAAAAAAATGCTTTTAAACTGCATTTGAATTCAAAACAGAAACAAAAATATCATCCCTGGTTAAAATTGGGCAGACTTAAAAATAAAGTGGTAGTTTAAGTACTTTAAGTACATTTTCAGAATGGTATTGTCTTTAAATAATAATAACCAAACTTTCAACATAAAGTGCAGTTTTTCTTCTTAAAAAAATAAGTCAGAAACATAAAAGGTAATTTGACCAACTTAATCTTTAAACTCTGAGTAACCTTAGCCAAAATTATTTTGTACATTAGGCTAAAACAGTGTGATCATTGAACATTTTGTAATTAGATGTAATTAGAATTACTAACGGTCACGGAAGTCCAATGATCCCCAGTAAGAGCCACAAAGTCCGCTTTCTGTAATGCATCTAAGTTTGCTTGGTTTTCAGTGTGCACAAAACCATGCTTTTATCAAGGCTTCGCTCGGGTAGTCTTTTGAAATGAAATTTTCCTCCGATCAGTCGTAGGAACGCGCTTTATTCCGACTCTAACATTTTTGTAGCTGTGATGTGTGCATCAGTGTAATTGATGTACCAGGAAATCATGCATTGACAAAAGTTCCCTTTGCTTGGAATTGAAAGTGTGATTAAATGCGTTATTTTTTAACGCGTTATGGAGTACATGCATCGAAGCTTCTCAGCTGTGCTTGTGCTAAGAAAAGGAAACATTTTAAAAATAACGTAACATGATTCTGCGTTAACCGTATATTTTTTCATACGTCCCAAACCAAGGAGATGCGAGGGTAAAATGAATCGGGAAGCGCGCGTACATACTCAGTGCATCCATTCTCGAATCGAACCTCGATGTCGGGCTAGAGGCAAAGCTCTACAATTGCACCATGGTGTGGCTTGTCTATTTGAGAGTATGTAGATCAGGGTATATATATATATTCGCAGCGGAGAAGTAGTGTGTTAAAGAAGTTATGAAAAAGAAAAGGGAACATTTGAAAAATAACGTAACATGATTGTCAATATACAGTAATTGTTTTGTGAGTGTTACTGAGTGTTGCTGTCATCAAGGATTTTATTATCATTATTTCTTTCAATCAGCGTCGTATTTGTACGATGTGCTGTGTTCAAGTTACATTCCGTGTTTGTCAATCGTTGTAAAGATAAGAGGTTTCATTCATCGATTCATTTCTTACTGCATCAATAAACAGCTCGTCTTCCTCTTTATCTGAGATGTGAGACACTGAATGCACGGGTTTTTTTTTACACTGTCTTCCTTTAGCGGACATTGACTTTTTCCACCGTGTGCTTTGTTTCCGCAGTAGCTGCACTTATGAATATGCTTGTATGTATCAGACGCTTCATACTTTTTTGTTGCCTTCTCAATTGTGTAATTCGGTTTTTGTTCAGCACTCTTTGGAACCGTTGCTTTTTGTCTGTGCACTGCATCAGTTCACGTGAGCCACTTGGTGTTCATGCATCGAAGGTTCCCAGCTCTGCTGGTGCCATCTCGTGTGATGTCCACGGCTGTATGTAATGTTAGCTAAGATGTGGAACTTAAAATTTTCTCTCACAGTTTCACTGAGTTTGTGCCAAACACCACCCTGACCATCTCATCTTCCTCTGCATAAGCACAGTTCTTCACCCGTGAATATTTAGCGGCAGTGTTTCTATTGGATTGCCGCTGACGGACGGCCTTATATGGGCAGGCACTAAATTACAAACGCCAGCGGCAGCCTGTCTATGAACTTAATTTAAACTTTAGGTTTACACCGTGCTTTGTTTCCGAAGTAGCAGCACTCATGAATATGGTTGTATATGTCAGTCGCTCGCTTCTTATTGTTTCGCTGCCTTCTCAATTATATAATGCATGTTTTCTTCAGTGCTTTTTTGAGCTCTTTCTGGTTTTCTACGTACTGCGTTGATAGTCAGTTCACATGATTACGCATGTGATGATGTCCACGAAACCCCACGGCCATCCAGCTCAACTCCATTACAGTATATGGAGAAAAATAGCTTCCAGTTATGACCATTACGCGTAGAATTTCGAAATGAAACCTGCCTAACTTTTGTAAGTAACTGTAAGGAATGAGCCTGCCAAATTTCAGCCTTCTACCTACACGGGAAGATGGAGAATTAGTGATGAGTCAGTGAGTGAGTCAGTCAGTGAGTGAGTGAGTGAGTGAGTGAGGGCTTTGCCTTTTATTAGTATAGATGACTGGGACAGGTTCAAGGTGTGGACTGATGATGGTACAAGAGATAATTATACTACACAGGAGCACTATAACAGTGAAATGCTTAAGCCCTTCACCTATGGTTCTGCATGTGAGTTGATGACTGCCGCTGAATTGTTCGGTTGTCGCTTTCAAGTGTACCGAAATGGCCAAACATTTTACACCTTTGGACAACCGCCAATGCATCTTAAACATCTTAGATTCACAGGTGACGATTTCAGTAGTGGACACTTTGATGTTTATGAATGTTTAAACTCTCAAAAGCTTGATGCAAAGTTATCGATGAAACCAGTTGTATGCTTACAACGCTTGACAGATGCCGAATGTCACTTCAACACAAGTCCTGCAAATACTGTCGTAATTAAAACAAACCATAAAACTCAAACAGATTATGACAGCAGCAATCCAAGCTGTGAGATTTGAGACAAGATTACTTTTCACATGGCCAGCTGTATGTTGCATGCTCAAGAGTAAGCTCAGCGCACAGCTTGGTCATATTACAACCGGAAGGCCGAACTGACAATGTGGTATACAAAGAGAGGTATATTTTCCCTCACTTTAAAAAAGTTTAATTTTCTTCTTAATGAAAATTTTAAGGCAGTACTTTGCTGCTGCAAAGCGCGGGTATTTTGCTAGTAAGAAATATAATTTATTTCATGAGTTGTATCAGATATTTGAAATATTAATGTGTGTTTCAATGTAAATGTGCAAAGTCTACATATTTTTCATGCTGTGATTCTAGAGTGCTAGATCTCGAACAAAGGACTAAAAGTTAAAAATAGCATAATTGTCATAATCACTGATCTTGAAATAGTCCAAAACCTTAACCCCAGTGCTTAAGCTTGAAATCTGTCATATTTAACCTTCTGGACCACTGGGAAAAAATCAGATATCACAAATATTATCATATCTATGATCAGCAACCTGGAAATAACATAATTCTTCACTCCACATGCCTGTAGTACGGATCCCCATTTTTTCAAAGTTTTGTAAAATGAAGTAACTTTTGATACCTCATATACCATTAATACTTCAACTCCTGGTGCCAGTAGATGTGACTTGCACAACTTGAAATTTTTCTGATCATTTTTAAGCTACCAAGATGTTAGTAGCAGATCCTTTAAGTCTATTAACTATTAATATTTTACATCCACATGTCCTGGACACTTGGGTGAAGAGAGAGCCAGAGCTATCAAGTGATCACCACCTGGTGTTGAATTGGGTCAGATGGTTAGGGAGATGCCTGGACAAACCTGGAAAGTGAGTAGTGAGGGTGGACTGGGAATGTGTGGGTGGTTTTGTGGGAGGAAGTGCTGCCGAGATGACATTCAACTCCAACATCCGAAAGAGCTTTTCCTACATTCCTGGGGAGGCTGGGAACATAAAGAATGGACCTTGTTCAAATCCTGCATAGTGGAAGGGGCTCCAAAGAGTTGTGGCCTGAAGGCCATAGGTGACAACCCAAGGACCCAGTGGAGAGACCAGAAGAGAGGGATGCCCTCAGGCTGAAAAAGGAGGCCTTCTGTGCATGATTAGCATGGGAGACTCCCGAAGCTGCAGGGAGGTACTGACAGCCCAAAAGGGAAGTGGCCTTAGCAGTCAGGGAAACAATAACCTGGGTGTAGGATGAATGCAGAGAGACCATGGAAAAAAAATATTGATCAGGCTCCAAAAGGTTCTGGCAAACCACTAGGTGAATCAGAAAAGGAATGCAGGGCTTCACCTAGGCAGCAAGGGTGGAGAAGTGCTGACCCAGACTGAGAACGTTGTCTGGTGGTGGAAGAACACTTTGTGGAGCTCCTGAAACCAATGGACATACCCACTGTGGAGGAGACAGAGCCAGAAACTTATGGGGGATCAAAGCCCATTTTCCTTAGGGAGATCACTGAAGTAGTCAAGCAACTGCAGTGGAAAGGCTGTGGGGGTGGATAAGATCCACCCAGAAATACTGGAGGCTCTGGACAATGATGGGCTGTCATGGCTGACACACTTTTTCAATGTTGTGTGGTCATTGGGAACTGTGCCTCTGGACTTAGAGAAGTCATATGACCATGTTCCTTTAGCAATTCTCTAGGAAGTGATGGGAGAATATGGGGTTCTGGGGCCCCTAATAAGGGCTATTTGGTCTCTGTATAATTGCAGTGACAGCTATGTCCGCATGCTTGTAATAACATCAGCACAATTTCCAGTGGGTGTAGGACTCTACCAGGGCTGTGCTTTATCTACTATCCTGTTTGTGATTTTCATGTACAGAATATCAAGGTGCAGTCGAGGAAGGGAGGAGGTCCAGTTTGGTGGCCCTAAAATTGCACCACTGCTTTTTGCAGATGATGTGGTAATCTTGGTTTCATTGGGCTGTGAACTCCAGCATGCATTGGAATGAATGGAACTGCCAAGTGTGAAGTGGCAGGGATGAGGATCATTATCTACAAATCTGAGGCCATGGTCTTCAGTGTGAAAAAGGTGGCCTGTCCTTTCTGAGTAAGAGATGAGCCTCAAGTGGAGGAGTTTAAGTTCCTCAGGGTCTTGTTCACGAGTGAGGGGAAAAGGGATGGTGAGATCGACAGATAGATGGGCTGGCAAGTGCAGTTATGCGGTTGCTATGCCAATCCATAGTGATGAAGAAGAAGCTGAGTCAGGAGGTGAAACTCCTGATTTATCAGTCAACCTATGTCTCTACCCTCACTTGTGGTCATGAGGTTTGGGAAATAACTAAAAGAATGAGATTATGGGTACAAGCAGCTGAAATGAGCTTTCTCCATAAGGTGACTGGGGTCTCCTTCAGAGATAGAGTGAGAAGCACAGGCCTTCAGAAGAGGCTCAGAGTAGAGCCACTGACCCTCCACATCAAGATGAGTCAATTGAGGTGGCTTGGGCATCTGATAAGGATGCCTCTTGGATGCCTCTCTTTGGAGGTTTTACAGGCATGACCAGCTGGGAGGAGACCCTGGAGAAAATCCAGGGTTTGCTAGGAGGATTATATTTCCAGATGCCTGGGAACACCTTGCAATTCTACAGTATGATTTGTCTAGTGTGTGTCTTGAAAGGGACATGTGGGCCTCACTGTTAAGGCTGTTGCCCCTGCAACCCAGTTTCGAATAATTGGTGGAAAATTAATAAAAAATAAAATTAAAGTCTCCCTGACCCTGTAATTAGGATATAGTGGGTTGGATAATGGATGGATGGATAAAATTAAAGTTGCGAGGTAGACCTCCATGAATCAAACTTTTTTGTCTAGCGTTTTCCTCAGATGTTCTATCAGATTTATATCTGTGTATTTTGGAGGTCAAGTCAACACCTTCGGCTCTTTGTCATGTTCCTCAAACCATTCCTGAGCACTTTCTGTGTGGCAGGACACATTACCCTACTGAAAGAGGCCAATGCCATCAGGGAATCATGATAGAAAAATCGTGAACGATTAATTTTTTTAAACATCTCTTTTCAGTGAATCATATGAACCAATTCGTAAGCATGAACAAACTGATTTAGTGCTTTTATGTCCTGTATGATGTCATCTGCATCTTTCATTTAGCAAGTATATCTTTAAATTGCATGTAATAAAACCATTGGAATCATGAGTCTCAACTCATTTGATTTTTGAACGAGTCACTACCCAAGAACCAGTCTAATGATTCTCATTAATTTTATTTGCGAATGAATCGGTACAATTTGCATAATTCTCATTTACTTGTGATAATGTATCGAAATGACTTATACTTAATTATGCATCTTAAATGTGCTTTCATGCATTGTTTTACGGAAACTGGGGAATGGCATATGAATTACAATGTTAAATATATTTAATTATTGGGGCTAGACTGTGCTCCCCAAGCGCCACAATGAGCCTTGTGTACCCATAACCCTTTTGCTTGTTCACCAGTTGTCCTTCTTTGGACTACTTTTGGTAGGTACTAACCATTGCATAATGGGAACACCCCAGAAGGTCTGCCATTTTGGAGATCCTCTGACTCAGTCTTACCTAGTCTTCTAGCCATCACAAGTTTCCCCTTGTTAAGTCACTCAGATCCTTATGCTTCCCCATTTTTATTGCTTCCAACACATCACCTTCAAGAACTGACTGTTCACTTGCTGACTAATATTTTCTGTCCCTTGACAGTTGCCATTATAACAGGATAATCAATGTTATTCACTTCATCTGTGGTTTTAATGTTCTGACTGATCAGTGTATATGACATGTTAACTTGATGTGAATTTAGCATTATTGTGATATTAATTTATAGGATGGAGCTGTAAAAAGATTCCTCGAGAACCACTCTCCTTTTTAGGAGTGCAACAAAAGAAAAGCAAAAGTACAAAAGCTATGGAGAAAGGGAGGAAAGGTGGGAATCTATGATCTAAGGATGGAAACAATGTGTCCCAGGCAAAGACATTAATGACAAAGGAAATCTCTTGTTTCTGTAATTTTGGTTTTAAGGTATGTAATACGGTTTATAGATTATCATTTGTGGCAGACAGAATAAATAAATGTTCAGAGACAGCTCACAAATAACCAGAAATAATAAGTCATGTGTTTTAGCATTAGGCTCAATACCAATTACAGTATATTGTAATTTTTATCATTGCGTTAATTGGTTACCAACAGCAGAATGAACACTTAAATGACAGAATATAAAGGGAAAGGCCTAATAGAAGATCAATAAAGAAAGAAGAAACCATACTTGTGAATCAAGAGGCCTTCAGCAAAGTACTAAGTTTAGATAGTGGTCACCATAGTATCCATAAATACAAAAACTGCTGCAGAGCAGATATTCACAGACTCCCCAAAAGAGATGAAAACTATGAAGCACTGACAGAAAGTCAATGAAATTCCAGAAACCTAGTAGTAGCAAATGGATCTGACTTGGAACTGATGGGATTCTGTTGTTCAAAGCACTAAACCATTTAGACTCCAGTGTATTAAAGAAAAAGAGTGTGCTTTGAAATTTTGAATTTCAGCTGCCAGAAGATGGTCCTGTGGCATGTTAGCCTGGGGTTTTCTTGAAAGCATACCTGACCCAGACAGTAATTTCCAGGTTGAGTAACCCCTAGGAAGCATTTAATATTTCTACCTGCTGGAGACATTTTCAGCCTAGAATTGAAGACTAATATGCAGACAAGCTCATGACAGTAAAGTAAATATGTAAAGAATAGAGGCTTGGGGGTGACAGGGATTGTTGGGTGGTCTTCTAAGGTGAGAAATATGTAAGCTACCATATTTAATCAGCCATAGAGAAGAACCAATAAACAATAGAGGGATGGAGGATTTTTCAGTTGCTTTTTTAGCATTCTTTGATGTCACATTGCCTGTATTATAGGTAATATAAGCATTCTGGAGTTACGGCTTTTTTTAAAATTTTGTTACTCCGTTTACAAGATAAATAATATTAACAGCACAGTTGGTGGCAAGAAACTCTGCCGCTGGTGTTTAGACCCGTTTGATTGCCATCTTTTGATATTTTGTATTTCAAGTTTACATTTTTCTCCCTGAGATCTGTGTAGGCTTTCTCTAAGGACTCAGTTGAGTTCAGTTTGATTTTTTTCTTTATATAAAATATTTCACTACTGAAAAGAAATATTACTTGAATTTTTTAAACACGGTAATCACATAATACCCTGTATAATATGCTTTAACAGCATTCATAAACATATAAATAAAGTGTAAGTCACGAAGGAGTCTCTCAATATTGACTTTGATTTTATCTTCAGGTTCCATTACCTGTGTTTGGCATTGACTTACACATATGTCCATTTTGATCTTTGAATTCATCCAACCAATAAGTCCAAATGCAAACTGCCATTTTTACAGATGCACAAAGATCCCAAGAAGTTACACATGCGCCTTCAAGACAGCTGCCATAGCTACAGAGCCAGTACAGCACTAAAGGCAGGCAGATGCACATGGATTGCAGTGGAGTGAGGGGCAGTTTGGGGATGATTTATGGAAAGACTGGCATACATCTATGTTCCCTGTATTTTATCCAGTGATCTCTGCTTCTATCAGGTTAATGGAGCCTGTAGCAATAACTGAGCCAGATGTTGCCATTGATTCCTGGGCATAACTCCCAGGAATCAGAGGAAACAGATGCCTTTACTGATTTTGGATCATGGCTCATCTCTGTGTCTATCTCTCCCTCTCTTTCTCTCTCTCATTCTCTTTCTCTCTCTCTTTCACTCTCAACATCCATAACGAGCCCGTTATTTGATGTTTCATTTGAAGCCAGTGTGAGGAGGCATTATCGTTGTTTTCAAAGCACATAGAATCAGATTTCCCATAATACTAAACAAGATTTAATAGTAACAGCCACTACTGCCCAGTATTTACCCTTCAATTATGAAACAGTAAACTTAACATAAAACACAAACATATAAGACTGAGAATGAAATACAATGTCATCTTCCATTAATGCGTCTTATTTAGGTGAGTGTCCTCCCACACATGTAATGAAAGACTTAATTTAAATATATTAACTACTGTGTTTTCAGTTAGTATGGATTCATGGATGAATGGGTCCTGTTATAGTCTGTTTTCTAATCCTGGGTTAGTTCCTGCCTAGTAAAATCATAGCTATAGAAAAAAAAACAATTTCAGAAAATGGATGGATGTGTATATGGTGCATTATTAAATTTATTAGGAAAGAAAATCTGATACATATATTTGGCTTCATTTTTGTCCTTTTAAATAACTGATATAAAATAATCTTTCAACTTTGTTAAATACTATATTTTAAAAGCATTAATAGAAACTATTCATTTTTCAGTTGGATTAAACAGTTTTTAATTCATTTTGCAGACCTGCCTCTTTCTGATGAAGGAGCCAAATAGTAACTGCCCTATCCTTGTAAAAGACGCACAGGAAACAAAAGGTCTGCTAACATAAACGTTGCTTACACCATCTTCAGGACAATTTAATGACACCAGTCAGCTTATAGTAGCTGTACGTATTTAAACAGTGGAAAAGGATTGCTCTCTTACTGATTTATTTTGTTATTGTAAATGTTTGACAATGAAGGTTTGCAGGTCCTCAGTCAAAATGTGGAATAGAAGGCTAATAGTTTTTCACAGATTGTACTAGGCTGTGCAGCACCACAGCACATAGACCTTCTGAATCCTAACTTACTTCTATCTTCACTTGCATTATCCATGATTTTGACTACATTTGAGTAACAGCAGCAGTTTACTTTGAATTTCTGGATTAGATTTTTAATCTCTTCCTTCTTCTTGTTTATTCCAGTGATTTGGTCACTGCCACCTAGAGAAAGTGGTTACAAGTTCTTGACACTGGCTTCAAATCCTAGCTTGCTGTGTGGAGTTTGCGTATTTTCTCCTTGTCTATGTGGGCTTTTGTCAGGGTATTATAGTATTCTTACCGTATCCTAAAGGCATGCAGTTTAATTAACTGGTTTCTGTAAACTAGCCTGATACAAGAGGATGTGTGACTAAAAGTACTCTGCAGTAGACTGGCACCATGTCCACTCGCATTTTGTTCTGCAAGGATAGGCTCCAGCCTCTGCAAAACCTTTAGGTGATTATGTGTATTCAGAAAATATACAGACAATGGCCTTTGGACATACTGTCTACTGCTACTATATATACAGTACAATAAAAGCAATTCAGATTATTTAGAGCATGAAAAAATGGTTCTAAATATATGAATATATTTATTTATAAAAGAAATATTCTTTATTTAGGCATAAAATTCAACTTTTCAAAGAAACTTATAGTAATGGACCTTTACTCAGTAAGTGTACTTAGAAAAGAAACTAAAACTCTTTAAATGTACAACACAAATAAATATGAATTGAACTAATAACTATAATTTGTCACTCTACAATCCCAGCACTTATCACTTATGTTTTTGTTATCGTTCAACCCAATCAAAAATATCAATCACTTAATCCGTGAAAAAATAACAAATTCAAAAAAAGCAAAATGGCAGTTTTTTCAGTTTAAATTTAAATCTACAGTACAGTAAAATGTGTAGAAAGGGAAAGCATCTAAATACTCTCTGATACCACTGTGTTTGACCAAGCAATTTGACCACTTTTACATTCTCACAATTTACTATTCGATAAAGGAATTGGATGAAGAGAATCGAAAATCACCAGTGGTGTTTTATAGTTGGTCGATGTAAGATACTCAGAGCTAGAAGGACAGTATAGGCAGTCCCCAAGTGTTTTTATTAGTGATGAGTAAAACAGGCAAGCTTCAATTCTAATATAGTTCTGTTATCCATCCATCCATCCATTTTCTAACCCGCTGAATCCGAATACAGGGTCGGCAATAATACAAAAATTACTAAAAGGGATTCTTTGTGGGTTTTAAGGATTTTTTTAGGTCATCCCTGTCATTCATAGTTCCATGTTCACCTATGTTATTTTTTGCAGCTGTGTACAGCGTGCAATCTATCACACAAAAATAAAATCAGTTTTGTCATGCCTCTTATTCACATCACTGTTGAATAGTACAATGAGTTTTTTTTAAATGTACCATCATTCACATCACTGTGTATTTTCTTCACTGGAAAATCTCACTACACAGGAAGCCACCTCCTAATACCTAGAAGTAATGTTCCCATTAAGGAGTGGCTTGATGCATGCAAATTATTTTTTTAACAACAAGTTCTAAAAACCAACCATTTTTGAGTGCCAGTATTAGCAATGCATTTCTGTATATAGCACAGAAAACCATCACACATATGCGTATTTATTGCATATTTATTGCAATTTATTGGAAAAGTAACTGAACTGATATAACATTTTCTTATATAAAGTTTATTTGTCCTCAAAATTTCACTGAATATTCAAAAAGCTTCTCTTCTGACCTTTCTGTCTTCCATAAGTTATAAGCTCTATCAACATTAACAGTCTGTCCAAAATTAAAAATGTATTTCTCATCAAGTTTTCCAAATACTCTGCATCTAAACAATTTCTAGGTTTGTTTTTATATTGTTCATTAGATTAAATTCTCTTTCACAGTCAGCACTTGATGAGAGGAATGTGCCACAAATATCCAAAAGTGAAGATAACTTCTTGAAGTGATCATGCTTTCATGCAAATTTTGAAAATGACACCATCCACAACCAATTTTTTTTTATTTTCTCACAGAAGTGTATGCTTTCCAGCACTATGCAGTTAGTATGTTTTAATAAAACATTCCATCAACCATTCTGTCTTAAATGCCAAACGTCCTTCTTTAATGTAGTATTTGAACTATACTCAGTTTTGTGCTTAGACATGGTTAAAGTGACAAAGAAGCAGCAGCATATATTGTTTCAGATAGCTAAATTATATTTGAAACTCATTTAAATTGGGTCAATAATTGATTTACTTTCATTTTTATTTAATTTTTATAGTTTAATTGTGTTTGAAAGTCAGGTTTTTTTTTGAGTATCCATATAAAATCTGTGAGAAACTCTCCTAAAATATTTGATCAATCACTCAAGCGCTCAGCTTCTGGTGTAAAATTTTGCCATATCAATCTGTGGACAACAATACAGATTTCCATACTGAATCTGTTGAGGCCTAGGTTAACAATGGCCACCACTATTACTGTTAGCCAATAGGGTGCTGGTGTAAATTGGCCTACTGTTGGCCGAAGAAGGAGAAGAAGAATGGGAAGGCATGTCTGGAGGCAGGAGGAGAGGAGGAAGGTTATGAGAGTGGAAGTGAGGGTAGAAACTTTGAAAGTTGGCAGTGAATGGTCGAGGGATTCATTTAGTCAATATGATGGAGAAAAAGAAGGTTGATATATTGTGTATACAAGGTGGGTTAAAACTATTCTACCATGGCGAGGATGGGAAAAGAAATGTGGTAGGGGTTATCCTGAAGGAACAGTATGTCAAGAATGTTTTGGATGTGAAAAGACAGAGTGTCAGACAGAGTGATGATTATGAAGCTGGAAATTGAAGGTGTGATGAGAAGAGGGAGGAACTCAGGGTAACATACAAGAATGGAGGAAGATGCACACAAATGGATAATATTCCATGCAAAAGAGATCGGAGACTGCAAAGTGGTGGCAGCAGAAAGAGTAGTTAGGCAGCATAGGATGGTGGTCTGTAGAATGACCATAGAGATCAAGAAGAGGAGAGTGAAGGCAGAACCAAGGATCAAATGATGGAAGTTGAGAAATGAAGAGTGTAAGGTGGTTTTCAGAGAGGAGGTAAGACAGGCACTGGGTGGCAGGGAAGAGTTACCAGCTAGAAGGGTGCTTGGTATCTGGATGGAGGAAGGAAGACAAGGAATTCTGGTGTTGGGGAAGTACAGGTGAGTATACAGAGGAAGATGTTGACAAGAAGAAGTGAGATAATAAGAGAGATGAAAAAAGTAGAAGTACAAGGAAATAAGGCATAAGGTGAAGACAGAGGTGATGAAATCTAAAGATAAGTCATATGATTTGTATGAGGGGTTGGACACTAAAGAGGAAGAAAAGGACCTGTACTGATTGGCTAGGAAGAGGAACTGAGCTGGAGAAGATTAGCAACAGGTTAAGGTGATACAGGATAATGATGGAAACATACTGACAAGTGAGGAAAGTGTGTTGAATAGATGGAAAGAGTACTTTGAGAGGATGATGAATGAAGAGAATGAGAGAGAGAGAAGGTTGGATGATGTGGAGATAGTGAATTAGGAAGTGCAACGGATAAACAAGGAGGAAGTAAGGACAACTAGGAGGAGGATGAAGAATGGAAAAGCTGTTGGTTAGATGACATATCTGTGGAAGCATGGAGGTGTTTAGAAGAGACGGCTGTGGAGTTTTTAACCATATTGTTTAATGCAATCTTGGAAAGTGACAGGATGCCTGAGAAGTGGAGAACAAGTGTACTAGTATTGATTTTTAAGAATAAGGGTGATGGGCAGAGTTGTAGAGTTATAACAACAGAGGGATAAAACTGATGAGCCACAGCATGAAGTTATTGGAAAGAGTAGCGGAAGCTAGGTTAAGAAGTGAGGTGATGAATAGTGAGCAGCAGTATGGTTTTATACCATGAAAGATCACTACAGATGTGATGTTTGCTCTGAAGATGATGATGGAGAAGTATAGAGAAGGCCAGAAGGAGTTGGATTATGTCTGTGGATTTGGAGATATCATATGACAGGGTGTCTGAAGAGGAGTTGTGGCATTGTATAAACAAGTCGGGAGTGGCAGAGAAGTATGTAAGAGTTGTACAGAACATGTACGAGGGAAGTGTGACAGTGGTGAGGTCTGCAGTAAGAGTGACGGATGCGTTGAAGGTGAAGGTTGGATTATATCAGAGATTGGCTCCATTTCTTACAATGGTGATAGACAGGTTGACAGACAAGATTAGACAGGAGTCTTTGAGGACTATGATGTTTGCAGATGACATTCTGATCTGTAAAGTGAATAGGGAGCAGGTTGATAAGAGCCTGGAGCGGTGGAGATATGTCCTACAGAGGAGAGGAATAAAGGTCAGTACTAGGATGGCAGAATAGTGAATGAGAGGGTGGCCAGAGGAATAGTGAGGATGTAGGGAGTAAAGTTGGTGAAGGTGGATAAGATTAAATACTTGGGATCAACAGTACAGAGTAATGGGGGATGTGGAAGAAGAAGATAGTGAAAAAGACAGTGTGGGAAGGGTGGAGAATAGTGGGAAGTGGAAAAAGTTGGTGGAAAAGAGTGTCTGGAGTGATTTGTGACAGACTGGTACCAGCAAGAGTGAAAGGGAAACTATACAAGACAGTAGTCAGACCAGCTATGTTATACGGGCTGGAGTCGGTAGCACTAACAAAAAGACAAGGAGACAGAGCCAGAGGTGGCAGAGTTAAAAATGTTGGACAAGATGGACAGGATTTGAAATGAGTACATTACAAGTTCAGCTTGGGATGGACGGTTTGGAGGCGAGATTGCTTTGGTTTTGACATATGCAAAGGACAGATGCTGGGTATATTGGGAGAAGGATGTTAAGGATAGAGCTGCCAGGCCAGAAAAGAGGAAGGCCTAAGAGAAGATTTATGGATGTGGTGAGAGAGGACATGCAGGTGGTGGGTGTGACAGAGCAAGATACAGAGGAGAGGAAAATATGAAAACAGACGATCTGCTGTGGCGTCCCCTAACCAAAGCAGCCGAAAGATGAAGATGTTTCACCTTCTGTTTCAGTGGTGAACAGTGCAGTGGCACAGTCTGTGTGGAATTTTCCACGTTATACTCATGTTATTAGGGGGTTTCTCTGGATACACTATTTTTATTGTATTCCACATCCCAGTGATGTCCAGGCTGAGTGAGCTAGTGACTCTTAACTGGCTGGGCTTGAGGGAATATGTTCTTTGATGGGCAATACTTTAAGGACAGATTCTGTACTTACTACTGTAGGGCAGACTGACATTATGCATTCTGTTGCTAGAGCTAGGACACAGATCGGTCAATAGGACAGACTTATGTGCAATCAAGAAGACAATGGCAAGACCTCTATTCCTTCCTTTAAAAAGATCAACCACACCATAATTAATCACTCTCTTCTCACAAAATTACAACTTACCCTGTTCAGCTTTGTCTGCCCATAGCCAGAACCCATAGCTGATTGGGTGTGGCTGCAACAGAAGATGAAATAATCCCTTTACTCCAGAGGGCAACTGTGCTGTACTTGAAGGGTGAACTACCTTGTAAGAGCCATTTTCCTAGTTCTATAAAATGTATGAATATTTATTAGATGATAATGCATAAAATATGGGAGGTTCCTAAAACCCCCGTGAATAGAATTGAGTTGGTATTTTCCTGTCATCTCTTAACAGTTTTTGAGTAAACAATGTTCTTTAGTAAGTGTTTTGCTTTACCTTGTGTAAGGTATAGAGGCATACGGTTTTTTAACCGTGTCCTTGAAAGAATTCTTTTTATGCTCGCGTTCGTGCTTATGCACGGCACTGAGCTTGGCATATCTAAGTGCCAATGGCCTAAGGGTCTTTTGAGTGTAAAGTAACTCGTAAATTAAAAGATCTAAGTTTTGAACCGTATGTTTAAAGCATACAGAAGAAGAAATAAATAATCTTTAAGTACAGAAGTAACCAAAGCTTCATAAGAAAAACTAAGTTTATAGAATATATATTTTTCCCTTTTTTTGCCTTTATTCTTTGTGTGTAACTATTTTTCTTTTTATTCTTGTATGGATTATTTGCCTTTAACTTTCACTAAATATTTTTAAAACGAACTTTTGGACTGAGAGATTTCTTTGACACGCGTCTTATCTGTGCCTGACTTCACCTTACGCAAAGCGGCTACATAACTGTCTGTATTGGAGTTAGGATAAAGTTGCCATTAGTCAAACCATGCTGAAGAAGAACTAGTGCACAAGCAAGAGAGAAAAATACTATGCATAAACCTTGTGTTCACCTTGCTAACAATGGACCTGAATTATTAGAAGCTGACCCAGCAGGTCTAACTTTACTAGCTACTGAGGACACTGTGTAAATAAAATCTTCAAAGATAAACTGCAGGACGGCTAACAACTAGAAGGTGCAACCAAACATGAAAAAGTACACAAGCTCCTGATAAAAGAAAGAAAGCAGGCAGAAAATGCTCCTTTCAGACAAGAAAGGTATCACTCACCTTCACCATAAGAATTACTTTGATTCTGAGAACTATAGTACTAGGGTGTTGTACTGTGTTAACCATTATGGATGTAGTGAGAAGTCAAGCAAAACGACCCCTTTTATTGGCTAACTATAAAGAATACAATATGCAGGCGTTTGGGGCAACTCATCTTGCCTGAAGAAGGGACCTACATTGCCTCAAAAGCTGGCATATTGTAATCTTTTTAGTTAGCCAATAAAAGGTGTCATTTTGCTTGACTTTACATTACATTCTGAGAAATATTAATTGTAATTTCATAGATAGGGTAATATAGGTTTCTTCCTAAATCCAGTCAGAAAGTGCACAGCAGCATCTCTCACACACTCACGCTGGCATACACAGACAGACAGAGAGAGAGAGCTGAATTATCAGAATTCATAAGGTTTGTGCCTTTTTCTATAGAAAAAGGTAAATTAAGCTTGTATAATTTTATGGTTCATGTTGTTATTGTCTTTCATTTACATATCTATCTATGTACATACACATCTATATATATATAGTAGGAGATGAATGGGCACCCTAGCCAGGAAAAGGGTTTGTTTACTATCAGGACAGAGCGAAAGTTGAATTGGCTGGTGGGGCAGGTAGAAGCTTCTGTGACCAGCCCATAATGTAGAAGGACAGATGAGAGCAGTAATTCCTGACTATTGTCCTCCCTCGTACATTAGATGGCAGCAACTCTGGAAATTGGTACCCATTTGGACACCCTCAGGGAATGTAGGGAATTGTAGTCCGGTAGTGCAGCACTGCTGGGGTCTGGAGATTCTGCCAGGGGGTGTTGCAAGGAGTTACCCTCCCTATTATTTGGGGCTTCTATATGACCCAGAAGTGCTTCCAGTGGATGCAGCCCTGTCACCGAAAGTACTCCCGGGTCTTACATAAAAAGAACCACACTGCCTTATCCAGGCGAGTTGGAGCTAGGAGTGGAGATAGATAACACTCAATTGGAGGAGTACTAGAGCAGTGGAGAGAGGGGGAGAGGGAAAGAAGAGAAGCGTAGTATTTAGTTATTGTACAAAGTACTTGTGTCATGACTGTGGTTGTGGGGTTATGCTTGGGATTTGGGGCTTTGTGGCACCACCTTCCAAACTTTCACAATATATTTGCATATATTCATATTCTATTATCCTTATGTTATAAATAAATTGTGTTATTTTGCTCATTTCAACAAGTGAATCTGGGTTATTTGCGAAAGTAAATCTTCCACTATGTCCGAACCCCAACAGAGATAGTGAAAAAATTAATGTAGACTTTTGCAGATCATTGAACTTTGTTCATAAATTGTGCAACTTTCTCCACATTTCTGGCATCCCAGCTAGAAAGTGAAACAGAGACCCCTAACCCAACTTTATGTTATTTTGCTGTCCATAGGTGGACAAGTTAAAATTTGTTCTCTTCCTACACTACTTGAATTCAGACCACGTTCCTTTGACCTTGAACTGTGAGGAAGGATTTGCTATCATTGTCACTTACTAAAAGATGTTTGTGCCGTCAAGGATATTTATTATTGAGGTAGTTTTTATCATGGTTATTTTATGCAATATACTGTAACATTTGCAGTGTAGCCAGAAAATTTTTTTTGCACACTACCTGTATCAGAGATATTTTAACCTTTTCAACTGACAGATTTAAGGTAATAAGCCTATGCCTGAAAATCTTGTCAAGCTGAACAGGTGCGCAGTGTATTCTGGAAAAACTGAAAGGCAAAGCAGGATTTAGAGCATTTGGCTAGCGATAATGATTTAGTAACATTCATGTGTTTTGAGAAACTGAAAAGGGTCATGGCGGACTCTGGTAACGAGATGAAAACAGAGAAGCCAGACACTCATTAGCGGGAGAGTGGCTGCCTTTTATTAGACTTTTATTAAAGTTTCTGAATAGTACACCTTTTCTGACACTTTTATAAAAAGCTCAGCTCAATTGCTGCCTGGTAAAATTTGGACACTTTCAAGGAGCCTTTCTGTTCTACTCTGCTTTGTACAAACTGAAATGGACAATTTCAAGGAACTCTCTCTTGAAAATGAACTCTCTCTTTCTCTGTCTGGTAAGAAATCTTTCTTTTCATTTTTGATCAAGGATATATTGTATATTTTGTTTCTAAGGAACAGGCCCAATTGGAGAGTTTTGCTGATGTTAACACTTAACACAGTTGGTAAAATTCTGTGTATTTATTATGTTTTCTGCATAGTGGGTTGGATGCAAATTAATACAATTTTTGAGTAACAGCTTAAAGCAATGTCTCTGCTATTAGTGGGCCAAGATGTTAAGATTAATCATTCCTTAAATGCAGTTCCTTTGTGATAAGTCAAGTCTGCAGACAAATTAAAAGTACAGTGATCCCTCGTTAAATCGCGCTTCGACTTTTGCGGCTTCACTCCACCGCGGATTTTAAATGTAACCATGTCTAAATATATATCACGGATTTTTCGCTGGTTCGCGGATTTCTGCGGACAATTGGTCTTTTAATTTATGATACATGCTTCCTCAGTTGGTTTGCCCAGTTGATTATATATAAAGGGACGCTATTGGAGGATGGCTGAGAAGCTACCCAATCAGAGCACGTATTACGTGTTAAATAAAACTCCTCAATGATATACGATATGCTACCTGCGTGGTGCTTTGCATACTTAAAAGCTCTAACAGCACCTATTGATTTTTGATTGTTTGCTTTTCTCTGTCTCTCTCACTCTCTCTGACATTCTCTGCTCCTGACGGAGGGGGTGTGAGCAGAGGGGCTGTTTTGCCTAGAGGATACGGACTCTCCTCTAAAAAATGCTGAAAGACTACCTTCACATCGCTCCCTTTCTTGCTGCCGCTTTATCGCAGTGCTTTGCATACTTCAAATCCCAACAGCACGTATTGATTTTTGATTGTTTGCTTTTCTCTCTCTCTCTCTCTCTCTCTCTGACATTCTCTGCTCCTGACGCGCACTCCTTTGAAGAGGAAGATATGTTTGCATTCTTTTAATTGTGAGAAAGAACTGTCATCTCTGTCTTTTAATGGAGCAGAGTTTAAACTTTTGACTAAAGGGTGTTATTTCATGTCTAGAGGGCTCTAATAATGTTAAAAAAACATATTTAGAAGGTCATAAACAGGTTTTCTATGCGCTAACTGTGAAAATATTAGATTTATAAATAAAAATTCTAAATTCGCGAAAATTCATTTATCGCGGTAGAGTCTGAAACGGATTAACCGCGATAAACAAGGGTTTACTGTAGTATTTATTATAGCTATTTATACCTTTTCACATTCAGTTAAATAGTTATAGAGGTAAAATTTACTTACTAGTTTGAGCACTCTAGGAAGGAAGATTGTGGTGGCGGAGCAAAGTTGTACAGACATTTGATGTCCCCTTGCAAATCGCTTTACTCACTTGAGGGCATGCAGGTCAGGGGGCTTCTCTGGGCTTGAACAGGTACTACACCAAGGCGCGTGTCCAATGCCACTATATATTGCACAAGTGTGCTTTCGAGTTGAAGTGGCCTGAAAGTGCATTCCTGCTTGAAGAAAAGAACAAAGTGCTGAATTAGGAGTTTGCCGGCAGAGAGAATACAGGCAAAGAGAAAAAAGGACAAAGTGAAGGAAGTGAAAGATCACTACATAATTCACCTACAGGGGTAAACCATCGTGACATGGTTATAAAAACGTACTCATGTGTGGGGAAAGGTGGAGGAACACTGCACCTGATTAGAGAACAATGTAGGGTGAATGACAATATAAGATGTGTGACTTGACGTTGCTTGTTATTGGGTGATGTGAGCTCCAATCTAAATGCAATGTAAATATTAAATAAGCAATATTAAACCAAAGTTCACATTGCCAGGGGTCATCTTTTGACTGGTCTTTGGGCTTGCAGACACTCCTTTACAGCTGAGTTGGTAGAGCAGAGAGAAGAGCATTTAAATATGTAAATATTAGTAAGGACAGTCTACTTCCAATTTGTATATATTTTTGGCTGGAAGTTGGTTGTTGCACAGATGGAACCTCATCAGCCTCAGCACATTCAGCTTAAGCACTTTAATCTTCCACCTGACCCAGAGGATGTGCCTGTGAGAGCTCTAGCTTCAGCCGGGAACCCATCCCAGGGACTCATGAAGATGGCTCTTTCAGATGACTATGAGTGTTTCCTATTCTGCTTTGAACGAACGGCCATGTTGATGAGCTGGGACAGGCGGAACAGTGCTGCAACCATGGCCCCTTTTTTGACTGGGAATGCTCTATAGGTTATGTGAAACCTTCCTCTTGAGAGACTTGATGATTATGACTTCCTGAAGCAGCAAGGTTTTCTGCATACTGCTATGAGCTCCCTGGCCAAGGATCTTAAGTTCCTGCTGTGGCAGATCAATCCTACTCACCCTATCTGGGTGGCAGGTGCAGGACTTGCTGAACCTGACCCAAAACTGGTTCCGTGGAGATTCCTGCTAGATATAAAAGCTTGATATTGGTGCAGTGTTGTCAGAGATAAGCTATGAACTCTCTGCAGAGAGTGTACTACTCCCTCTGAAATATAAGGGCAGAACCTTTACAGTTTGGATTGCTGTATCAGACTATTCACTATGGCCTGATCCTGTGAGTCTCGGCCACCTGCAAAGCCCCAGAAGAAAGGTTGGGTCTTGTCACTGGCACAGTCAGTTGTGAGGCTGGCTTGATTATTGAAACCCAATTTGTACAGTGAGGATGCGGACAACACCCCCCCTGCACAAATTTCTGAAACAACTGGCGGGTTCTTCACAACAGGTGCTTGCATCTGCAGGCTCCTGGGCTGCATCTGCTGGTCCGGGCTCTGGGGAAGCATTAGCTAGTACACAAATTGAATTTGCTTGCAAAACAGCAGCTTGGGTTTTGCATTAAAACAAGCATGTGTCATCAATGATTGATATTATAAAAAACCGGGACAACCCTAGTTTCAAAACTCTGTACTTTTTAGGTAAGGGTGGCTTCCTGTATTTCTGATTGAATAACGGGCAGTCTGATTGAATGTTTGGTGGTACCAGTTGTCCACAGGGAAATAGTGTAGAAACTTGCTCATATGCATGTCTTGGACAATGATTATCTCAGCATGGAGAAGACAAGGGATCGCGTTTCAAAATGGTTTTACTGGCTGAATGTGGGCAGAGATGTGGAGCAGTTCTGCAAGTCTTGCCCCAACTGTCAGATTGCTCCCCTTCTTTGGCTTGGACATTATTGGTCCACCAGAGAGTAAGAATGGTTATCAGTATATATTCGTTCTGGTGGATTACACAATGGGATATCTCAAAGTGGCAGCTTTGCAGAAAGCTAAATAACAGGCTGATGGAAACTCTATGTCTGAGGTTTTAACCTGTATTGGCATTCCTCACAAAATTTTAACTGACCAGAGTGTGCCCTTTACTTCCAGAGTAATTAAGCAGCTATGTGAGAGCGTGGTGATTAAAAAATTGAGCAGCACGGTTTATCATCCTCAGATGAATGGCCTGACTGAATGATTTAATAAGACTTTAAAGCTGATGACTAAGTGTGTGGCTCATGATGATCCAACATCCTGTGACACTTTCCTGCCCTTTCTCATGTTTGCTGTTCGCTAATCCCCTCAAGCTTCTACCACCTTAAGTCCATTTGAATTACTATTCGGCAGATGTCCAAGGGGATATCTTGGATGTTATTCAAGAAGAACTGACAATTGTTCGAATGGAAACACAGAGTTTGAAATTTGTCAACCAGGTTGTTTCACTCCAGAAACAAATGCCTAAATTATCTGCTGTTGCTGTGAACCCAGCCATAGGGGATGCACAAACCAGTGTGTTTCTTTGTGCCAGTCCCAAGCCAAGATAAATGGGGAGGGTTACGTCAGGAAGGGCATCTGGTGTAAAATTTTGCCAAATCAATAGACAGACAACAATACAAATTTCCATACTGGATCGGTCGAGCCCCGGGTGAACAATGACTGCCAAGAGTACAGCTAGCCAGTAGGGTGCTGGCAGAAATTGGGCTACTGTTGGCCGAAGAAGAATAAGAAGGAGAAGAACAGGGATGAGACATATCCGGAGGCAGGAGGACAGGAGGAAGGTAAAGAGAGTGGAACTGATGGTAGGAACCTTGAATGCTGGCAGCATGACTGGTAAGGGGAGAAAATCAGCAGATATGATGGAGAGAAGGAAGGTTGATATATTGTGCGTGCAAGAGACTAAATAGAAGGGGAGTAAAGTCAGGTGGATCGGAGGTGGATTCAAATTGTTCTATCATGGTGTGGATAGGAGGAGAAATGTAGTAGGGGTTATTCTGAAGGAATGGTATGTCAAGAGTGTTTTGGAGGTGAAAAAAGTGTCAGATAGAGTAATGATTATGAAGCTGGAAATTGGTGGTGTGATGATGAATATTGTAAGTGCATATGACCCGCAAGTTCGGTGTGCAATGGATGAGAAAGAAGATTTTTGGAGTGAGTTGAATGAAGTGATGAACAGTGTACCCAAGGGACAGAAAGTGGTGATTGAAACGGATTTCAATGGACATGTTGGTGAAGGGAACAGAGGAGACGAGGAGGTGATGGGTAGGTATAGTGTCAAGTAGAGGAATGAAGAAGGTCAGAGGATAGTGGATTTTGCCAAAAGGATGGACATGGCTGCGGTAAATACATATTTTTAGAAGAGGGAGGAACATAAGGTTACATACAGGAGTGGTGGAAGATGCACACATGATTACATCCTATGCAGAAGAGTCAATCTGAAGGGGATTTAAGACTGCAAAGTGGTGGCAAGGGATATTGTAGTTAAGCAGCATAGGATGGTGGTCTGTAGGATGATGTTGGAGATCAAGAAGAGGAAGAGAGTGAGGGCAGAGCCAATGATTAAATAGTAGAACACTAAGGAGGGAGAAAAAGACTTGTAATGATTGGCTAGACAGAGGGACTGAGCTGGAAAAGATGTGCAGCAGGTTAGGGTAATAAAGGATAAAGATGGAAACATACTCACAAGCAAGGAGAGTGTGCTGAGCAGATGGAAAGAGTACTTTGAGAGGCTGATGAATGAAGAGAACGAGAGAGAGAAGAGATTGGATGATGTGGAGATAGTGAATCAGGAACTGCAATGGATTAGCAAGAAGGAAGTAAGGACAGCTGTGAAGAGGATGAAGAATGGAAAAGCCATTGTTCCAGATGGCATACCTGTGGAAGCATGGAGGTGTTTAGGAGAGATGGCAGTGGAGTTTTTAACCAGATTGTTTAATGGAATCTTGTAAAGTGAGAGGATACCTGAGGAGTGGAAAAGAAGTTTACTGGTGCCAATATTTAAAAATAAGGGTGATGTGCAGGACTGTAGTAACTACAGGGGCATAAAATTGATGAGCCACAGCTTGAAGTTATGGGAAAAAGTAGTGGAAGCTAGGTTAAAAAGTGAGGTCATGATTAATGAGCAGCAGTATAGTTTCATGCCAAGAAAAAGCACCACAGATGTGATGTTTGCTCTGAGGGTGTTGATGGAGAAGTATAGAGAAGGCCAGAAGGAGTTGCACTGCACCTTTGTGGACCTGGAGTAAGCATATGTCAAGGTGCCTCGAGAGGAATGTGGTAGTGTATGAGGAAGTCTGGAGTGGCAGAGAAGTATGTAAGAGTTGTACAGGATATGTACGAGGGAACTGTGACCGTGGTGAGGTCTGTGGTAGGAGTGACAGATGCATTCAAGGTGGAAGTGGGATTACATCAGGAATCGGCTCTGAGCCCTTTCTTATTTGCAATGGTGATGGACAGGTTGACAGACAAGATTAGACAGGAGTGCCTGTGGACCATGATGTTTGCTGATGACATTGTGATCTGTAGCAATAGTAGGGAGCTGGTTGAGGTGACCCTGGAGAGCTGGAGATATGCTCTAGAGAGGAGAGGAATGAAGGTCAGTAGGAGCAAGACAGAATACATGGAAAGGATTAGAAATGAGTACATTAGAGGGTCAGCTTAAGTTGGATGGTTGGGAGACAAATTCAGAGAGTTGAGATTGTGTTGGTTTGGACATGTGCAGAGGAGAGATGCTGAGCATATTGGGAAAAGGATGTTAAGGATAGAGCTGCCAGGGAAGAGGAAAAGAGGAAGGCCTAAGAGAAGGTTTATGGATGTGGTGAGAGAGGACGTGCAGGTGATGGGTGTAACAGAACAAGATGCAGAGAACAGAGAGATATGGAAGAAGATGATCCACTGTGGTGAACTAAAATGGGAGGAGCCGAAAGAAGAAGAAGAAGATCTGCTGTTGCTGTGGAGTATCAAAAGTGTAAGCAGGAGATGCAGATATGTGATTATCATAGGAAAAGCAAATTTCACAAATTAAAAAAGGTGATCAGATTCTTGTTTTGATTTGGTCTGACCCACATGTTTCCAGCAAAGTGGCACGGTCTAGATTTTTTTAAGGAGTGGATGAGCCCTGTGAAGGTTATGACCCTAATGAGGTGTTATCCACTGCTGCTGCAGTCTCTCAGATTGAAATTGCTATTGGTGATCATTTAATGGACACTCAGAAGGTTGAGTTGCTGTCTCTGATCAGGAGGAATGCTGATGTTTTTCATTAATGTCTCGTCTGATTGCACTTGCAGAAAATAAAAATGTAACTGAGCATGGAGTTAGGGTGCAAATGCACCTGTATCATTTATCAGAAGCAAGGAGGAATGTGGTGTGCGATGAGGTGCTCAAATTGGGTGTGATTTGTGAGAGTAAATGCGAATGGTAAGGTCATATCATCTTAATCCCAAAACTGGACGGCTCTGTTCAGCTCTGTATACTGTAGATTTTAGAAGCTTGAATAAAATTTCCAGATGAAATGATGTGTACCTGATGTTGATGAATTACTGGAAGAAATTTGTTTTGGCCACATACTATATATTTCTACCATAGATCTAACAAAGGGGTTCTGACAGGGTACTTCTTGATGAATCCAGTTGCAAGAAGATGGCATTCGCCACCTCGAACAGGTTGTTCGAATTTACTAGGCTCCTATATGGGTTTCATGGTATGCCTTTAACTCTCCAGCATATGAAGGATCAAATTTTGCACCACATTCAAAATACTCTGATGCATATCTTTAATTTTGAATAAATCCTTGGGACTGATTCTGCCTTTTTGTTGGACTCATCTCTGGTGCAACTCTGTGACCCTAGCTTGACAATATACGTGAGATAAGTAAGTAGTTACATGTAACAGTATAGCTGGTTTTGACATTTTTTTCAACCTACAGTCGGTCCTCATTTATCCCGGTTAATCAGTTCCAGTAAAGTCAGGTGGATCGGAGGTGGATTCAAATTGTTCTATCATGGTGTGGATAGGAGGAGAAATGTAGTAGGGGTTATTCTGAAGGAATGGTATGTCAAGAGTGTTTTGGAGGTGAAAAAAGTGTCAGATAGAGTAATGATTATGAAGCTGGAAATTGGTGGTGTGATGATGAATATTGTAAGTGCATATGACCCGCAAGTTCGGTGTGCAATGGATGAGAAAGAAGATTTTTGGAGTGAGTTGAATGAAGTGATGAACAGTGTACCCAAGGGACAGAAAGTGGTGATTGAAACGGATTTCAATGGACATGTTGGTGAAGGGAACAGAGGAGACGAGGAGGTGATGGGTAGGTATAGTGTCAAGTAGAGGAATGAAGAAGGTCAGAGGATAGTGGATTTTGCCAAAAGGATGGACATGGCTGCGGTAAATACATATTTTTAGAAGAGGGATGAACATAAGGTTACATACAGGAGTGGTGGAAGATGCACACATGATTACATCCTATGCAGAAGAGTCAATCTGAAGGGGATTTAAGACTGCAAAGTGGTGGCAAGGGATATTGTAGTTAAGCAGCATAGGATGGTGGTCTGTAGGATGATGTTGGAGATCAAGAAGAGGAAGAGAGTGAGGGCAGAGCCAATGATTAAATAGTAGAACACTAAGGAGGGAGAAAAGGACTTGTAATGATTGGCTAGACAGAGGGACTGAGCTGGAAAAGATGTGCAGCAGGTTAGGGTAATAAAGGATAAAGATGGAAACATACTCACAAGCAAGGAGAGTGTGCTGAGCAGATGGAAAGAGTACTTTGAGAGGCTGATGAATGAAGAGAACGAGAGAGAGAAGAGATTGGATGATGTGGAGATAGTGAATCAGGAACTGCAATGGATTAGCAAGAAGGAAGTAAGGACAGCTGTGAAGAGGATGAAGAATGGAAAAGCCATTGTTCCAGATGGCATACCTGTGGAAGCATGGAGGTGTTTAGGAGAGATGGCAGTGGAGTTTTTAACCAGATTGTTTAATGGAATCTTGTAAAGTGAGAGGATACCTGAGGAGTGGAAAAGAAGTTTACTGGTGCCAATATTTAAAAATAAGGGTGATGTGCAGGACTGTAGTAACTACAGGGCATAAAATTGATGAGCCACAGCTTGAAGTTATGGGAAAAAGTAGTGGAAGCTAGGTTAAAAAGTGAGGTCATGATTAATGAGCAGCAGTATAGTTTCATGCCAAGAAAAAACACCACAGATGTGATGTTTGCTCTGAGGGTGTTGATGGAGAAGTATAGAGAAGGCCAGAAGGAGTTGCACTGCACCTTTGTGGACCTGGAGTAAGCATATGTCAAGGTGCCTCGAGAGGAATGTGGTAGTGTATGAGGAAGTCTGGAGTGGCAGAGAAGTATGTAAGAGTTGTACAGGATATGTACGAGGGAACTGTGACCGTGGTGAGGTCTGTGGTAGGAGTGACAGATGCATTCAAGGTGGAAGTGGGATTACATCAGGAATCGGCTCTGAGCCCTTTCTTATTTGCAATGGTGATGGACAGGTTGACAGACAAGATTAGACAGGAGTGCCTGTGGACCATGATGTTTGCTGATGACATTGTGATCTGTAGCAATAGTAGGGAGCTGGTTGAGGTGACCCTGGAGAGCTGGAGATATGCTCTAGAGAGGAGAGGAATGAAGGTCAGTAGGAGCAAGACAGAATACATGGAAAGGAATAAAAATGAGTACATTAGAGGGTCAGCTTAAGTTGGATGGTTGGGAGACAAATTCAGAGAGTTGAGATTGCGTTGGTTTGGACATGTGCAGAGGAGAGATGCTGAGCATATTGGGAAAAGGATGTTAAGGATAGAGCTGCCAGGGAAGAGGAAAAGAGGAAGGCCTAAGAGAAGGTTTATGGATGTGGTGAGAGAGGACGTGCAGGTGATGGGTGTAACAGAACAAGATGCAGAGAACAGAGATATGGAAGAAGATGATCCACTGTGGTGAACTAAAATGGGAGGAGCCGAAAGAAGAAGAAGAAGATCTGCTGTTGCTGTGGAGTATCAAAAGTGTAAGCAGGAGATGCAGATATGTGATTATCATAGGAAAAGCAAATTTCACAAATTAAAAAAGGTGATCAGATTCTTGTTTTGATTTGGTCTGACCCACATGTTTCCAGCAAAGTGGCACGGTCTAGATTTTTTTAAGGAGTGGATGAGCCCTGTGAAGGTTATGACCCTAATGAGGTGTTATCCACTGCTGCTGCAGTCTCTCAGATTGAAATTGCTATTGGTGATCATTTAATGGACACTCAGAAGGTTGAGTTGCTGTCTCTGATCAGGAGGAATGCTGATGTTTTTCATTAATGTCTCGTCTGATTGCACTTGCAGAAAATAAAAATGTAACTGAGCATGGAGTTAGGGTGCAAATGCACCTGTATCATTTATCAGAAGCAAGGAGGAATGTGGTGTGCGATGAGGTGCTCAAATTGGGTGTGATTTGTGAGAGTAAATGCGAATGGTAAGGTCATATCATCTTAATCCCAAAACTGGACGGCTCTGTTCAGCTCTGTATACTGTAGATTTTAGAAGCTTGAATAAAATTTCCAGATGAAATGATGTGTACCTGATGTTGATGAATTACTGGAAGAAATTTGTTTTGGCCACATACTATATATTTCTACCATAGATCTAACAAAGGGGTTCTGACAGGGTACTTCTTGATGAATCCAGTTGCAAGAAGATGGCATTTGCCACCTCGAACAGGTTGTTCGAATTTACTAGGCTCCTATATGGGTTTCATGGTATGCCTTTAACTCTCCAGCATATGAAGGATCAAATTTTGCACCACATTCAAAATACTCTGATGCATATCTTTAATTTTGAATAAATCCTTGGGACTGATTCTGCCTTTTTGTTGGACTCATCTCTGGTGCAACTCTGTGACCCTAGCTTGACAATATACGTGAGATAAGTAAGTAGTTACATGTAACAGTATAGCTGGTTTTGACATTTTTTTCAACCCACAGTCGGTCCTCATTTATCGCGGTTAATCAGTTCCAGACTCTACCGCGATAAATGAATTTCCGTGAAGTAGGATTCTTTGTTTATAAATCGAATATTTTTGCAGTTAGAGCATAGAAAACCTGTCCCTCTTCAAGAACCCCCTGCGAAAGGTGAAAATCCGCGAAGTAAAAAATATACGTTTATATTGTTATTTTTATATTGACATGCTTGGGTCACAGATTTGCACAGAAACATAGGAGGATGTAGAGACAGGGACTTTAAAACACTACAAACAAACATTTGTCTCTTTTCCAAAAGTTGAAACTGTGCTCCATGACAAGACAGAGATGACAGCTTCGTCTCACAGTTAAATGAATGCAAACATATCTTCCTCTTCAAAGGAGTGCGCGTCAGGAACAGAGAATGTCAGAGAGAGAGAAAAGCAAACAATCAAAAATTAATAGGGCTGTTCGGGCTTTTAAGTATGCAAAGCACCGCCCAACAAAGCAGCTGCAAGGAAGGGAACAATATGAAGGTGGTCTTTCAGCATTTTTTAGAGGAGCATCCGTATCCTCTAGGCCAGTATGTGAACAGCCCCTCTGCTCACACCCCCTCTGTCAAGAACAGAGAATGTGAGAAAGACAGAGAAAAGCAAACAATCAAAATGTGCTGTTCGGGCTTTTAAGTATGCAAAGCACTGTGCCGGAAGCATATCATTGAGGAGTTTTATTTAATAGGTGCTCTGATTGGGTAGCTTCTCAGCCATCTGCCAATAGCGTTCCTTGTATGAAATCAACTGGGCAAACCAACTGAGGAAGCATGTTCCATAAATTAAAAGACCCATTGTCTACAGAAATCCGTGAACCAGCAAAAAATCTGTGAATATATTTAGATATGCTTACATATATAATCTGCGATGGAGTGAAGCCGCGAAAGTCAAAGTGCGATATAGCGAGGGATCACTGCACATTGAGAAAAGGACTCAAGAGTTTAGTTGGTACATTTTGGTTTAGGTGCGTATTATAGATAATCTGATAACACAATGAAATTCACACTGGTACACTAATTTGTACTGCAGTCCACATTATACTTAGTAAATAAATTCACATCTTATGGAATACAGTAATCCGCATACTTAAAAGCACAAAAGCACACTTATTGATTTTTTGATTGTTTGCTTTAATCTTGCGCGTGCTCTCTCTCTCTCTGCGCCTGATGGAGGGGGTGTGAGCAGAGGGGCTGTTTGCTTAGAAGATACTGACGCTCCTCTAAAAAATGCCGCTTTATTGCAGTGCTTCGGCAAACTTAAAAGCACACGTATTGATTTTTTGATTGTTTGCTTTTCTTTGCGAGCGCTCTCTCTCTCTCTCTGAAATTCTCTGCTCCTGATGCAGACACTCCTTTGAAAAGAAGATATATTTGCATTCTTTTAATTGTGAGAAACAACTGCCATCTCTGTCTTGTCATGGAGCACAGTTTAAACATTTGATTAAAGGGTGTTATTTCATGTCTAGAGGGCTCTAATAATGTTAACAGTGTGGGACAGTTTATAAGGGCTTAAAATATATAAAAATAACTATACAAACATATGGTTTCTACTTTGCGGATTTTCATCTATCGCGGGGGGTTCTGGAACGCAACCCCCGTGATCGAGGAGGGATTACTGTAAAATGAAATAGATAACCAGTTGTGTCTATCTCGTTTCATTGACCACAGAGAAATAAACAGAAAAACTAATCCAAGCCAGTGTTGGTCCTCATAACTTTGCCATAGCATTCAATAAGATTCTAATTTTTCAGATGTTCTTTATCTAACCTTAGAACTGCTCAGCTTCTGAAATCTATATAGAGTTCATAAGATTGCAGAAGCAACATACAGTAAAAAAGTTGTTTTCTTTATTCTTCTCAAGTTCTCATTCTTGCTCTCTGAGTGATTTGACTGTCAGGAGAGTAAACACATGTTTGAGTCTTATATATTATATATTGTATATTCTTGATTCCTGTGTGTAACCTGTTCATCTTATTATACTTACCCTTCACTCCAATTCAGATGATGCATGAAATATTAAATGTGACTGGGTCAAGTAGTTAGTATTAGCTATCTTATAGGTGGGTTAATCAGTGTTTGAAGTTATGCTTAACTTCAAATCACTTTTCACTGCATTCTGTAGAACTCTTCAAAGAAGAGGTGTATTGTGATGAGAGGTAAGCTGTTTAGGATGATTCTCATGTCTACATTGTGCACTCTCACAGATGTGCACAAAGCAGACTACAGTCATGTCTATACGTATTTGGACAGAGACACAATTTTCATAATTTTGGCTCTGTATGCCACCACAATGGATTTAAAATAAAGCAATCATTATGTAATTGTAGTGTAGACTTTCAGATTTAATTTATGGGGTTTATCAAAAATATTGTATGAACCGTTTAGGAATGACAGCCATTTTTACCCATGGCCCCCCTATTTTCAGAGGCTGAAAAGTATTTGGACATGTTGTTGGACATAATAATCCCTTTACAGAGATAGTAGAAGCAGAAGGAGTGGTCAAATGAAAACAAAATAATCTATTTACAGAGATAGCAGAAACAGAAGGAGTGGTCAATCAAAGCATTTGGGACATTCTTAAAAAGAAGGAAGGCACTGATGAACTTAGCAACTCCAGAAGGCCCAAACAATTATATAAGACAAATGTGCTGGATGATTGCAGAATTCTTCCCTTGGTGAAGAAAAACCTCCTCACGACATTTAGCCAAACCAAGAACACTCTCTGGGAGATAGATCTATCACTGTCAAAGTCTACAGTCAAGAGAAAACGTCACGAGAGTAAACATGAAGGGGTTACCACAAAATGCAAACCAATGATAAATCTCATGCATAGGAAGGACAGATTAGATTTTGTCTGAAAACATTTTTATAGGTCTGTCCAATTCTGGAACACATTTATTTGGACAAAAGAAACTGAGATCAATATATAATAGAATGGTGGAAAGAGAATAGTATGGAGAAGAAAAGGAATGGCTCATGATCCGATTCAAGCCACATCACCTGTTAAACATACTGTAGTGAAGGCAATGTTATGTCATGGGCATGCCTGATTGCCAATGAAAGTCGTTCACTAGTGTTTATTGATGATATGACTGCTGGCAGGAGTAGCGGGGTAAATTCTGAAGTGTATGGCTCTATACTGTATGCTGTATTTCAGTGAAATGCCGGAAAACAGATAGGATGATGCGTCACAGTTCCGATGGACAATGAGCCAAAACCTACTGCGAAAGCAAATCGAGCGGTTCTCAAAGTAAAGTAGTAGATGATTCTTTAAGGGCCATGTCGATCAACTCAACCGAATTGGACATATATTTCACATGCAGAAGACAAAACTGATGGCAGAAAGTCCAGCAAACAAGCAGCAACTGAAGACAGCTTAAGTAAAGGCCTGGCAAAGTATCACTAGGATGGAAACCCAGCATTTGGAGATGGCTCTGGGTTAAGGCAGTCATTGACTATAAAGGGATAAAGGATAAAGGATTTTCAAACAAATATTGAAAATGATCATAAGGTTTGGCATCCTGTAAATCTTACAGAGGGGTTAAAAAGTGTAAAACATTTTAAGCTAAATAATTTGCTCGCCAAAAGCATAACTGAGAAGCTTCATCTGTTTGGCATGCTTAATAGAATGCATAACAGGTGGTGATTGAATTACAAATTACAGTGGCCTTCCTCGTGGAAGGTTAATGATTGAAAAATACAGTATATTCAGGTTCTCTGAAAAAAATAATTGGTTGGCTTAGAATAGAGGACATTGAAATAAATCATCATCGACAAGATTTTATTGAAAACAAAACTGGTAGTTACAAGTACCTCCCCCTCCCTTCCAGTTTTGAATAAACTGAGGTAAGATTCTGAGAGAAAGTCTCTGATTCTGCAAGCAGTGTAACAAATTGTGAAATAATGCATAGATTCTAAACATTCGATGTAGCTGACGTTATTTGATTGAAGCATGTTTTTATAATGATGTCATTCTTTTTTGTTGGTTTTCTTTTCTTCATGGACCAGAGGACATGTTTGCACCATTCAGCCTTACTAAATCTTCTGTGATCATTGATTTGTGCCCAAGGGGGTACACAATGGCTTAATAATTTACTTTGCTGTGTCATTAGAAGACATTGTACCTTAAACATTTAGTTTATATTAGTTTAGCATGTCTACTTCTTGTCTGAGTGGCTGAGCATTGAAGCATTTAGTGCTGCATCCATATGGATGCAGAGTTTAGGTTCTGCCTGCTGTTCCTATATATGTGAAGTTTACACATTTTCTGCATATCTGACTTTGTTCCAGGTTGTTGATAATAACATTTTTCACTTTATTTTTATTTTGACTCCTGACATTTGCTTCTGCAGTGGCCATTTCTGCTGTTTCCTCAGTTCTGTATCTGAATGCCCCTGGGGCATGCATTATGTAGAACCTTGAGAAATGTCAGTTATGATCACTGACCATGGAGGTGAGTGTCTTCTCAAAAGAAACCAGCACTGGATGTCACACTGAGCCTTGACAGAACATGGAAGCCCTACTGGCAAGCATGCACATAGCAGAAAAGTAGCATAGGTTTTAAAGAACTACAGGTTTTAATTAAAAAGTGTATTTTATAACTAGTTGTCAACCCATTTTTATTCTGTTTATGAGGTTATTTTAACAGCTTGCTTTTGTTTTTATATGTGCACTTCTTCTGTGACCTTTAACACACAGAAATGCACTTGCTTTTACTTTTACCTGCTTTTCTCAATACAAAGTGTCGGTATAAATAACAATGATCTATCTGCTCCCTCTGGAGAATAGGTTCTTATCTGTATGTATGCCTACTCATCCAGGTTTCTCCCCTTTTAAGAACTCTTCAAATGAAAGTTAATTCTACCCAAGTAGGCCAAAGAGACACAGTGCAGTGCTGAGAATTAAAATTCTCAAATTCTATTCCCTTTTTTCTTTTTAATAATATTTCACTGGATCATGTCATGTTTTTGATTATAAAAATAAATTGCACTTCAGTATCTATGGTGCTTCAGAACTAAGAATACCCTTTGTACTGGAATCATACAGGGAGAGTGTTGTGAAGACCACATTCCTATTTTTTCTGGGATGCAGCAGATTCCGTAATAGAAAAAATTATTTGCACCTAAAGATGTGCTCAGATAAGAAGAGATGAACCACTATCCATCAGTGTCTATAATTACAAGCAATTCTATGCGTCTACATATCATGGCGAAACTAAATCATCTATCCATCCATTATCCAACCTGCTATAACTACAGGGTCACGGGAGTCTGCTGGAGCCAATCCCAGCCTACACAGGGCGCAAGGCAGGAAACAAACCCCGGTCAGGGCGCCAGCCCACTGCAGCTAAATCATCTAATCATCAGTAAATCTTAAAATTAGACAAATCTAACTTCATGTGAGAAGCAGCACATAACTAATATTACTTTGCCATTATTTATTCCACAAAAAAATAGCCTGAAATTAAAAGCCATGGATGAAAATTCAACCTTAATGCTTCCATATCAGTTAAGAAGGCTATTAGTGCCATGTGCTGCTAAGTATGAGCACTTGAATAGCTGATGATCACGAAATGCTACCACTTTAATATAAAAGCAAAATTGTACAAAACAAGCATTTGGGTATTGAATTACAAATCTTTGGCCATGTCCCTTTGGTCATTGCATCGTAGTGGAGGAGGACCTTGGTGGGCTTGAAACACATACATGAATCCTTTAAAGTCAGTGCTAAAAGGCCTTAGCCTGACGCATACTTGCAAGAAATACAAAAGGAAAGTGGAGAAGTTATTGAACGAGGAAACAGGAGTTAGCACTGCTTTACCTGGATCCAATATCCTGCTTTAAATCTCTTGGCCTGTTATTGATTGTACAGAGTTTTCCAGACTCTCTCCATATCAGTGTACTATGGTTTTCCTCCAACATTACCAGAGCTATGTGGGTTAGGTGAATTTGCAACTCTAAATTGCCCATATTTGAGGGATTATGCCTTGTGATAGTGTGCCACTGTAAAGTTGGTGTTCAAATTTCTTTTTTGTATCTTTTTTTGCTCATGTTTGATTTGTTTGTTAATAACCCTACTTAGGGTCATTATTTGCATTATTCTATACTTTTGATAGTTTTGTATATTATTTAATATCTCTGTGTCTATGCATGTATTTTGAGGTTGGTTCATTTTTGTCTAGGGAATGCCTTGTCGAGGGACATTGTATACACTGGCCATTGGTGAGTTCTCTCAGATTACTGCTTTGATTTGCTGCTGATTCTCTGGATTTTTTACTTCTTTGCTCTGTTTCTTGCCCCCTCTTTTATTTGTTCTTTTAGGGACTTGCTCACCAGTGCCTTTTGGTTGCCTATTGTGTTAAGGCAGCTGGGGCCTTTTGTGCTTCTTGGAGCATTTGTTCTACAGAGCATTTTTAAATAGATATTTTATTTCACAAAGATTCTCCATTTGCCCTTAAGTCAAAGGTTGACAGAGACTTTCTCTTCGGACTTTGTTTGAAGGAACTCCCGTGTTCATGACTGGCACCTTGTCCTGTATGGATGTTCTCCTTATTGCTTGGAAAAAACTGAGTCACTATGATCCTGAATTCAATAAATGCTTCACTAAATTAGTGGATGGATATTTCAGTGCAGGTGTCAAAGAATGTATAGGGATTTATTAGTTTTGTAACTACTAAGAAGATGTTTGTTCAATCCCTGTCACTCAGTATTGTGACATTAGTTAACCCATTAGGCCATAACTAAATATTAACATTGTAATAACGTGACTAGGCCATATGATTGAATTTCCTGCTGTCCAGGAATCGTTCCTGTTTTGCACCTGATGCTAGTAGAATGGGCTTCAATCCCCACAAGCCTTAAACGAATTAAGTGAAATTAAGATGTTATATTATGTGCTGGAGTTTGTTTTCCTTTTAATATATCATAGAATATATAATTACTCTATCATAAAAGAGACATGTCATGTGAATGACATAACAGATCATTAAAGATTTAGGCTAATGCAGTTTAATCATGAAGAATACTGAATTTAACATTATTTTATGTTTGAGAAAAAAGGAACAAAGTTTTGAATCTGTTCTTCAGCTAGTCATTGCCTCATATAGCACCTTTCATAGCAAGCTTCAGAAGATGTTTTACAAAGCAAGCAGAAATGTATTGTTAAAAAAGACTATATAGTCCGGCAGTGGCCTTTACAAGTGTAGCTAAAAAGGCCCTGAGATGATGAGAGGTAAACCTGCTACTGTCTGGCTGTAATCCTACTTTACATAGTACTGTTCTGCTTTCTTCTAAAACCTCTTCATGCTCCTCCTCAAGTTACAGTTCCTAGATTTGAACTATTTCTTTCAAAATAGGTTGTATTTATGCTCCTTTTCTTGGTCTTCTTCTGTCAACCTTTACTTTACCATATGACCAAGACCTGCAATTTCTTGCTTTTGTCTTTTTTGTTTTTTCACTTTCCTCTCTTCAGACTTTGTCATCTGTGTAAGACCTTTTTCAATCAAAGAGAAATAACTCTGAAAGCACCAATTTTTCATTGCATTGATGTTAGTAACCATCCAGAAGCTTGTCATTCTGCGTCAAACAGACCACTTGACTTATCCATGGAAACTACACAAATATTTCAGGGTCAATTCCAGGGTGTTGTCGAGAAAGACATTTAATGAAGCATCATGCACAGCTGCTGGATGAAAGGGTATGCCTCAGGTAAAAGGCTCAAAACAGGCAGAATACAGAAGTAGATGTTTTGTTATTAAACAGGCCATTTGGAATAAAAGTTCATGCACCAGAGGCAGGAACACTTGGTTTGTGAGTAGTGGGGCTAGCTACCCTTAACTTTGTGTTTCAAGGATGAAAATGGGCTGAAGGACAAAATAAAGTTTAATAAATAAAATCTAGCCTTAGTCAAATAATGTATATTTTGATTGAAAAAAGTGATAACCATAGTGAAAAGTAAAAATGAAAATTAAAATCAAGTGGTGTCAACTTCACTGAGTGTTGATATATGATAAATGGGAGGTGAAGAAATACTGTGGAAGAATAATTTTAGGGTAACATAGCATAAAGAAACATTTCTTAAAGAAATAGCATAAAGGCTTAATACATGTCAGAAACCTGTTCAAGCACACCAGGAAAGCAGATAAAGGTGAAGTGAACACCAAAATGTATACTGAAATATAAGAATTGGTTTAGGAAAAATACTGAGAAATTATGTACCAGAGGAAAGGTTGATGTAATATACAAAATGTACTGAAGGATGACTAAGAAATCCACACAGAAATTTCAAGGGTGGTGGCACACCTGAAAGGTATGAGAAGAACCAGAATATAACATATTTTATATAAATAATTTGGGTATAAACCAATGAACCAACCAGAGTAAACTGTATGCATTGATTAACACTGTATGTAAATTCAGTAGTTTATAAAATGAACCTCTATTCTTTGTTTCTCTGACCATTCTGATCATTCTGACCATGCTATAACAGACTGCTTTTGAAGAAGGCATTTTGCTGAGGAGTAATTAAAAGATACAATGAACATCTTTTCTCATGCCTGATTACTGAATTGTCCTGTTACAGGATGTTTCTTTCTTTAATAAGATGTTAAATTTCGACCACAATACTAATCTGTATAAAATCCTTGCTTTGTATACAAAATCTACATCATCATAAAGTACTTTACAGAGTAATCAATATTACAATGCAGTATCAAATACACAAGAGAATCATAATACAACATAGAGTCTAGCTCCACAGCATCCAATTAGGGAAGGATCCAGCCTTGGAGATGGCAGCAATCCACCACAGGGCTCACTCCCACACACCCCCACTATGCCAATTTAGAATCACCAGTTAGCCTAATCTGTCACTTTCATGTGGGAGAAAAACTAAAGAACATGGAAACCCCCATCAGAAATGGGGAAACATGCAAATTTCACAAAGGCAATGAACAGACATTGGACTCAATCATTGGATGCTGCTAACCACTGTGACACTATGCTACCCATGTGCTAATCAGTGTGAGAAAAACACTGGAAAGTGCGTACATAGGAAAAATACTATTCTAGATATGTGTTTATAACATAGCAAACAGTATAGATGAGTAAAACTGTCCATACGCCTTAAATTCATCATAACAACTGTAAGACAGCTATTGAGCGTGCACACTCAGAGCTAGTTTATCAGTTTGCCTATTCATACAATTCCATATATTCTAAACCATACATAGATGATTACAGTTTAATATTATTGTGTAACTGTTTTTGAATTTTAACATATTTCATTGATTTGTTGTGAGATAGCCTTTCTGTCTGTCATTGTTGATGTGTTTGAGTCAGTGACCATGCCCACTTCTGCATGCATCACTCAGGGGTCCAAACATGAGCCATTATGCAGAGGCTGGCTTAGTTGCTCCTGTGTAAATTATGTGTAGACTGGAAACAAAGGATCTTTACAGCTGGGGGTGATGGTGTTGTAGTATGGATATTACAACTGCCGACAACTAGGAACTAATAATATGGTGTCTATGTTTACTTAGAGGAATTTATGAATAGAGTGCTTACTTCTGAGATTATGTTATTAATAAGGGTTAAGCATTAAATATATTATTGTAATTGAATGTCTATGTAACAAATATGAATTCTAATGTGAAGTAGAACTAATGGTAGCTTCCAAACGATGGGAGGAGTTAAATACATACACTACCATTGAATCCTAATGCGCAACACAGTTCATGGACAAACTTTAGTCTTGCCCTGATGTTCTTTCTGGACAGCTAAAGTTTCTTCCTGGCACACCTCCCATGTAGATCTAATCTGTGCAGCCTCTTTCTAATGGTAGACGGATGCATAACCTACAGCTTATTGTAGGTTCCTTGATAAAATTCTGAAGTTCTTAGAAACTTCTATCAGTATCTTGCGTTTTGCTCTTAGGGATGAACTTTCTAGGATAGTCTGCCTGGACAAATTGGCAGTTTTTGAAATCTTCTTCACTTACAGGTGATTTTCCAAACAGTGGAATGTTTCATTTGCAGTTGTTTAGAGATCTTTTTAAATCCCTTCTCACACTCATAGGCATTTATAACCTTGTTTATGATGGCCTCCAAGAGCTCTTTCAAGCTAGGTATGGTGTTAATGTGCACTTCAACAACAAGGAGCAAAGCAAAATCAATTTCTGAGGTTTATATAAGACAGGTTCCTCCAAGATGCTCTCTAATGGTATTCTAATCATTTGCACATGATCTTGTGCAGCTGCTTCATATTAATGTATTTAAGGCAGTGATAAATGTAGGGGTTATGAAGAGTGACTGAGACAGTCTGGCCTTCTAGTCAGGATGAACTCTGTTCCCTTACTTGGCGGGGAAGCCCAGGTAGTGAATGGACGGGGGAGACAGTCCCTCAAGAGTGCATGCTCCCATGAGGGCCACCAAGGAAGGCTGCAGGAAGGAGCTGTTGCTAATTTCAGAGATTCTGCCTGACCCAGGAGTGTGGTGTCCTAAAACTGGAAGTACTCTTGGATCTGGCATAAAAGGGGCTGCCCCCACTTTCACAGGGACTCAGCACTAGGAGAGGAGTCGCGAGGGTCTCCCCTGGGAGAAGAGAGGCAGAAAGGAGTGTGGTTTAGTTGTGGACTGTTAAATGGAAGAAACCCGTGAAAGGTATTTGTAAATAAAACATTTGTGTTTGCACCCAAACTGTGTTGGTAAAGTTGTGTCACGGGTTTGGGGGTCATGAGACACACAGAGTGCTTATCTTTTCCACATGCAAAATTTGCCTTTATGTTTATTTGAATTATACAATGGACTACAGAATGTAAATGTGGCATCTTGTTTGTTATATCACTTTTATCTATAGATACTGTTTAAATGAACATCAAATATTGATATGTCAACATATCTTAAAAAAGAAAAAAAACATTTCATGTGGTGTACTTATCTTTCACATGACTAAATGAGAGAATTCCATATTAAAGAGGTGAGTTTTTAGTAGTTTTTTGAAGTGTTTAACTGTACTGGCTACAAGTATCTCTAATAGTAAATATTTCAGCGTTTTGGTAAAAAGAAACAGGAAGCCACTTCAAAAGTTCTTTTATGTTTCTGTAATGAGCAAGTCAGTGCTACAGGATCAAAGACTGCGATTAGGAATGTAAGGGGACAAACACACCAAAGTATAAAAAGATGGCAGATTTTTAAAAGCCTTATGTACAATTAGGAACATTTTAAAATCAGTTCTAAAAGACACAGATGATTCACACATATAATCAATTTTTTAAAGATTTTAGTTTCTTGCTGCTATGTTTTGGACTAATTGTAGAGATACATTATATTGAAAATCCTCAATACAATAATGAGCATGGCTAAAGACAAAGCTGTGTTTATTAACTTTTTAGCATCTTGCAATGACATAAGAGATCTAACTTGGGATGTTCCTTAAATGATTTATTAGTGATATGTTTCCTGTACATTCTGAAGTTTAGCTCTGAATTTAAAATGACTTATAGATTCTTTACTTCTGGCCTTATTTATAAAGCCAGAAGATCTTGTTTAGTTCTAAATTAGATATGTTGATCTTAGCCTATATTGTACTGGTGCCATGTAGTTGAGAATGGGTATTTTGGAAAATAAGAAGGACAGCATCAAAATATCCTGTCAAGAATATTTATATGCTCCGAGTACTGTAAACAAAACCTGCTGGAGTAAAGAGAGTGAAGAGTTGTCAAGATGATTCGATAGCAGGCAAAATGCCAATGTAGGCAATTCTGCTGAAGTGGGTACTGGGATTCTACAAAAACAGTTTTGCTTTTTGCTGAAAACTTGATTATTGTTTTAGGTTTTAATTTTCACCTTGTCAATTTCTACAATAACAGGGTAATCATATTTTGAACTATGCCTCTTATTCTGTAGAAAAAAATTTAAACAAGTAAACATCAAAAAGCTTTTTATTAAATATTTTTCATTTTTAATTGAATTTTAATAACAAAATTGTATCTGCTATTAAAAGATGTTTCTCACTTATATTTTCTGAGCCTAAACATCAACATTCTCATCATCATCATCATCATCATCATTATCATCATAATAGTAATAGTAATAATGCTAATAAGAGTGGTGGCCCGGTGGTTAGTGCTACTGACACGTGGATTCTGTACAATAGTGATAACTATATGCTGATTATCTATGTAGAGTTTGCACAATCACTTCTTGTATGTGTCAGTTTAGATTATCCAGCTTTCCTCCCACATTTCCAAAGATGTGCATATTAGGCTAGCTGGTGAGTTTAAATTGGCCCTTTGTGAGTGATTTTTAAGTTTGAAAATGTTATAATAATAATTACTACAACCTTGAATCGGACAAACTGGATGCGTAAAATTGATCAATGGAAAATAATAGCTAAACTGCCACATACATATTTGCTTAGAATGTCAGCAAAAAGGAACTAAAAATGATTTGTAAAACAAAACAAAAAAAGGGCCTATACAAATGATGTTGGGTTTTTTCACATGGCATATACTTAATGGTAGTTGTACTATTCATAGCTGGCTCTAAGCACCTTTACATTCTGCAGTTAAACACAGATAATTTTGGGCCTCAATTTTGCATATCGTTAAACATTTCGATTAGCAAACTTAATTACACTGATGAGATGAAATGTAGCTTATCACAACCTTTCTGATCTCACCTGTTTCACTTAGCAATCTGGCGCCGGTGAGTCAGTCAGCAAGATTCATGCAGCAAGATTACACCTTGAAAAACTGCAAACATCTGAAGTGCAAATGAGCAATTAAATGATCATTGAAGTACACATAAGAAAAAAAGAAAAATTGCATCCTATCACTTGAGCGCAATGTCTACCAGAATGTTTTTTAAACTATAAGCAAAATTACATATCACAATTTTTAACAATGATGATGGCTTCTACTTAAATAACCATACACCTTAACTTACTATTTTTTTTAGTTACCAGCATGAAAAGCTGTCCAAATGAAGTCTAAACCTAATAATGGATTTCAGACACCGTTGCACAATCTATTTTTTAATCAAAGGTCCTGATACTTTTGCAGCATTAAAGCACAAACCATGAGATTTAACAGCCAGCTTTAACATGGGTAATATCAATAGTAAAGAATCTGCCTGAACAAATACAATGCAATAATAAAGAGACTATCAAATTTTGTAATTTTGTACTTCACCCTAAACACTGAAAAATTGTATTTTTCTAGATTACTTAGTATTTGCTTTTTGTTTTTAAAATGGTTTCAGTTTCTGTCCTGTATATGTTTCCTGTTTTTATTTGTTACTAAAACAACACATTGTCAAGCTTGGGTCACAAAGTTGCAGAGGAGAGTTGAGCAGGTTTTTCAAAGAGTAGGAACTTTATTGCTGTTCTGCCAGATACAAGCACAAGTCTCTTACAGAGGTGACCCAGCCTCACAGGGAACAGCTGACAAACTTGACGCATTGGCCCGACTTCTGCTCAAAAGAACACAAAGTCTTCTTCAACAAGGGGGTCCAGCAGGCTGGTAGCAACGGGCGGAGAAGATGGAGTCTGGGGGAAGAGAGACAGGAGAGTGAGACCTCAGGATGGCTGTGGCTAGTCTTTTAAATGTTCATAGCCCTTACGTGGCAAGCCAGCAAGCTAGCAGCTGATCCCGCAAGAGGAGCGGTACGAGTGAGTTTGTTTCCCATTGAAAAACTGTTTAAAAGTGGGTTTCTGAAGGGCCACTGCATCCCCCTGCTGCAGTATTCACAACATGTAAGCTTGAATTTCAGATGTACTTCACATCAACAGGCAGCATACTTTGATTTGATCAATTAGGTGTTTTGCTCAAGAGGTTCTGATGTTGGAACACAAATTATGACAAGTTGAATGTTCTCCACCTTTTATACAGTGTGGACCACACTTCTGTTCTCTAGGAATCAAGAGGCTGACATGCACTGACTAATGGATTTTTACATAATTTGTCATACTGTATTGATCAATGTACATGACTGAAAATATGAAAAAATTACCTATCCTTTGCCGGAAAAGGAAAATATGGATGCCAGTCTTAAATTTAATTGTAAAGATTTGTCACCTTATATTCTGCAGTCACAGAATATTCAATAGATGTGAACCAGAAGTCTATATTAAGAAAAGAAACCCAGTCATCTGTAAATTCTCACAATTCAAGCAGTTACTGTATGTTTCAGCCAGGATTCCTGCCCTGGCTTAGGTTCAAATGTACTTTTTTTGTTTATTGTTTTGTTTACATTGTTAATTATTTAGTTTATTTATGTTTATGCATCTTTTAGCATGTTCCTGGGGTTTTGTTAGTGGTCTTTCATGAGACCTGCCCATCACAACAAAAGACTGCCTTCAGTCCTTCAAAGACGAGTGCAACCCACAGTTTCTTGCTGCTCATTCAAATGTGTTTCGGAGTGATGGTAAGTTGGTCCTTTGTGCCCTGAACTATCTTTGGATTTGTGGCTTGGACTTGTTTGCTTTGGATTGCCTTTGCCCTTGCAGGCAATCCCTTCCTGTCTTTTGTGCTTTTATTCAGAGATTGTTTGAGAGGTTTGTGAAGAAATCTTTTTATTTGTAAAGAATCTGTGTTTGCCATTATTACTAGCCAGAGTCTGATGTTAAATCCGCATCCTCAGCTGGAATTTTTAAAAGTGTTTGAAATGTACTGTACGTGCTTGGGAACTCTCGACTTTCATAACTCAAACAATCTAAAAATTTCTCTATAGAGATCATGAAACTTTTGGCTATGGATTTAAATTTAGTTAGTGCTTTTTTGGATTTCAACTGCATTGTGTATGGTTTCTGAATGCAAAAGAAAAGTTGTTGTTTACTGCAAAAAACTCACCCTCAGAGTTTATTAAGCCTTGAGGAAAAATTAGGTTTAAAACTGCAATGAATCTCTGTTTCCATATCTCTCATAATGTCTATATCATGTGTACCCAATAAATCTGTTATGATTTGTGGCACTTTGAAAATGCACTTCTTTACAGATATTTATTCTCCAAGCTGCTAAAGGTCGTTTTGAAAAGTTTCAGTATTTTCTTCCTCCTAGGATGTTTACTTAACTGAGTTCTCCTTTTTACATTCCTTATGTTTTGATGCTTACTGTTTGCCATTTTGTTTTTCCAGTGCTTGCCACTATGTTGTAGTGCCACTGTCAGAACATAATGGTCTGTTGCTAAAATTACATCAAAAATGTGATATTATAAAAGTCATTGTCTGAAGCATAGAGATATTCAATATTGTGGATAATGTCTAAAACTTGTGTTCACATACACTTGTAGGAATTCTGTTGACCAGGAAATTAAAGGTGCAGATTTACAAAGTCATGATGATATCAGTATTTGTGTATGGGGCTGAATGCTGGACCATAGCAAAAAGTGAAGAGAACATGCTGCAAACCTGGGAAAGAAAGGTCTTGAGGAAGATTTTTGGGTTCATAAATGAAGGATGCAAAAGGAGAATAAGAACTAATAAGAACATACTGTAGATCTAGAAGACTGTAATGGCTAGGGCACATGTAATGATTGGATGGTGACAGAACCTTTAAGAATCTAATAAATAGTAATCTGCAAGGCAGCAGCAGTGGCGGGGTGAATAGAGGAAGTTGAAGTTGATATGAGGAAATTTCAGGAGAGGATGGAGAAAAATGGGACAGAATCATTAAGGCAGTCAAGGCTCATGGGCTGTAGTGCTACTGGTAATGGAATGGAATGTACGCTAAAAGGGAATAGGCCATACCCATCACAACTTAGCAGAGACTGCTACTGATGATATACTGCTGAGGTGTCTTCGTCAAATAGTGATGAGGGGACTGAGTTACCAAAGTGAATGGAAAGAAAGAAAGAAAGAAAGAAAGAAAGAAAGAAAGAAAGAAAGAAAGAAAGAAAGAAAGAAAGAACCAGCAACTTACAAAATAATAAACTTACTCAGAAAACAATGATCTGAGTGCACTTGAAATGCAAAAAAGGTGAAAGCCCTCCAAAACACCCACAAAATCAGGCCTAGATTTTCACTGGCCTGTCTGAAAATTGTTCTCACCCATGGCGGCCTGACACCAATTGTTTCAAATAGGCTTTGGATTAAACAAGCCCAAAAGAGTATCTGGCTTGCAAAATTAAGAAATTATATTCTTTATATACAACAAAATTTACAAAAATACACATAAATATTCTTCAAAGGACAAAAACCATAAAACCTCAGTTTTGACTAGATGAGGCCCATACTAAACATTTAAAATCAAAGGACATTTTTGAATAAATTTGGGAAAGACCCACATTCTTTAGTCCTGACTGTTATTGCCTGTTTGTTGTTTTTAAAGTATCTGTCTAGTGTTTATATACAGTAAATTTAGCCAATATTGGTATGTTTTTGTCTTATTTAGTAACTTTGTGTATTGCATTGTTCTCTTATGTCCCTTTATACTCTGCAGGTGGTACCCTAAGAGGTGGGCAAGCCTAACTTTACCACTCCTGGGACCTTCCTGTTGTTGTTTAGGATCTAGAGAAGAGAATCTCAGATAGTGATACATTGAGTGTCTTAGGAGTTGTATGTGTATTATTTTTCATTTAAATATGCTGGTTTTATGATCATTTTGCATATGGATTGTGTTTTTGACACTTGTTCACTTCAGACCTTTGGAGAATTTGTATTGTTTGTCATTTTCAATAAATATTTGAATTAAAAGGTTCTTTGTTTTGAGTTGTCATGTCAATCCAGGGTTTTTCATTTATTTTTTTTTTTCATTCACTAAAGTGGCATCCAATGATATTTCAGGACATTTCAAGCATTTTGAAGCCAGTTTCCTCATTTTGGGATCTGCTGTGGCTGTAACCTGCAGCTGGTAGCTGGGTGCTGGCTGGTTAGGGTTGAGGTTATTTTTGGCCAAGTTAAGATCCTTGTCTGCTTTTGTGGCACCTTTTGGAGGCCTCCACGCCCTTTTGATATGGTTCTGACTCCTTTTTGTGACAGTGATGTCATTTTGACTCCATCTTTTGGTGTTCAACCCATAAAATACAAAGAACAGAGGAGAACACAATACACAGATTGTAAATAATAAGCAGGACAATATTAATACATTTGATATAATTAACAAAACCAAATAAGAATAACATCAGAATTATCGAAAATGACAAATAAGATATGAAAATAAACATAAGCCAGGGAGCACACCTTATGTGAAACATAACAACAATATGCAAAGAGTGACTATCATTAAGGTATCATCTGTTTCTTTGGTAATATCAGAAAAGCTGAGAGTTTTCTAGTTCTTCTGAATGCTTAGAAGTAGATAAAATACACTTGTGAAATCAAATGTTATGGTTAACCTGTTAAGCACAAACATGATACTATTGTAACATCATAACAGCATGACCACTCAAACACCACAAAATGAATAAATGGCCACAGAATGAGTAATTTAAATACATACAAATTAATGCAAAACCAAACTAGCAGACATCTATCAGGACTTAACCTTTAATAGATGAAAAGCCATACACATCTGCTATTTCCTTAGCAGCAATACTGATTGCATTGGGAAAGCTGTTTAGTAATGGGATCTGGAGACTGGTCATGGTAAATAAACTAGCAAAGATCAAACCTGGGAGAGCAACTATTCAGAAAACAATGTCCAAAATGCGACACAAAAATCATTTTCAAAAACAATTCCTATTGTCAGTCAGGCTCCATGATAGGGCAATGTTTGAAACACTCTGGCTGACTCAAGTATTCTGGTGTCAAACAACTACATAAGTTCTAAGGGCAGTCACTGAATATTTTATGTTAAAGAAAACACATCTTGATGATCCTTCACAGATAACTGGTGGTGGTCTTTAAAGTATAAGGGAAGAGAATAGGACAACATCATTTGCCTCCTCACCATCTTTCTTCACCTACACATCAATCTGACTGACTCATTGTTCACCTGAAAAAGCAGTAGGTTATCTCTTAGGACATTTGGACCATCAATGAATAGTTAGATTTTTTCTACTTTTGAAAAGACTGTAGAAAAAAGGAATTTTTTCCAGTTTAAAACTATTCATTTAAACTGGCAATTAGTAGTAAAAGAAAACACATTGAAGAGTTATTGGGAGCACAGCCCATATCACAGTGAGAGGAAAAGATATGTACTCAGGACACACTCATACTGTATCTTTATTGATCTGTCATTTTCAATGCTTTGTAGCAAGAGAGTCATTACTTGTCTTGTCCAAAGGACGTCCTTGAGCAAGGGACATTAATCTCAATCGATCTAACCTGGAAGAGACAGAGTAGTATGAAATAAATAAAGAGAGGTGAAAACCAATGCAGAGAGGCATTTTTAAAGAGCCGGACAATCAGTATAGTCATTCTAGCAATCAACACCCGGCAGAGTGATGTTCCTAGGTCATTAGATTTTATTCCTGTTCCAAAATGTAGAAATAATACACCATAAAGGAATGTTGGAAGTCTCCCTGTTTCAGTCATATCAATATGTTTCAAATCTTAGCAAAAATACATTGAAGATAAACTTGAAAAGGAATGCTATATACCCCCACTGAAAGTCTATAGTCACAAATATTATAGTTAATTAAAGGACTTTTCCCAAAAGGCTCCTCTACATCAATCAATCAATCAATTTATCATGGCTAATTTATAATATAATTCATACATCTGTCTACATCTTCATTTTCTGAATGTGCTTACTAGGGCCAGGGTCACAAGGTGATAGAGCCCTGCTAGATAGAATGGATAGAAGGCAATCACCCTTCCTGTCGGGGATGCCTTTTTTGGGAAATATATAAATAAATATGTTCCTGCATTTATTTATGCTAAATCAGGACAAACTCTAAATGTTTACGAGCTCCTTATTGAAATGTGATACAAAATCTTGATTCAGCATCACTATAACCAAGAACAAACAAGGGAAATAAAATGTGTCACTAAAAACCATATGAATTTAACCTAAAAGCCCAAATTACTTTAGCCTTTTCATCCATCCATCCATCCATCCTCTTCCGCTTATCCGAGGTCGGGTCGTGGTGGCAGCAGCTTGAGCAGAGATGCCCAGACTTCCCTCTCCCCAACCACTTCTTCTAGCTCTTCTGGGGTAATCCCGAGGCGTTCCCAAGCCAGCTGGGAGACACAGTCCCTCCAGGGGGTCCTGGGTCTTTCCCGGGGCCTCCTCCCAGTTGGATGTGCCCAGAACACCTCGCCAGGGAGGCATCCAGGAGGTATCCTGATCAGATGCCCGAACCACCTCATCTGACTCCTCTCAATGCAGAGGAGCAGCGGCTATACTCTGAGCACCTCCCTGATGACTGAGCTTCTCACCCTATCTTTAAGGGAAAACCCAGACACCCTGCAGAGGAAACTCATTTAAACCTCTTGTATTCACAATCTCATTCTTTTCGGTCACTACCCATAGCTCATGACCATAGGTGAGGGTAGAAATGTAGATCGACTGGTAAATTGAGAGCTTTGCCTTATGGCTCAGCTCCTTTTTCACCATGACAGACCGATGCAGAGCCCACATCACTGCAGACGCCGCACCGATCTGCCTGTTGATCTCAGGCTCCATTCTTCCCTCACTCGTGAAAAAGACCCAAAGATAGTTGAACTCCTCCATTTGGGGCAGGATCTCGCTACCAATCCTGAGAGGGCACTCCACCCTTTTTCGGCTGAGGACCATGGTCTCGGATTTGGAGGTGCTGATTCCTATCCCAGCCGCTTTACACTCAGCTTTGAACCAATCCAGAGAGAGCTGAAGATCACGCCCTGATGAAGCAAACAGGACAACATCATCCACGAAAACCGGACCCCCTCAACGCCCTGGCTGCGCCTAGAAATTCTTTCCATAAAAGTTATGAACAAAATCAGTGACAAAGGGCAGCCCTGGCAGAGTCCAACTCTCACTGGAAACGGGTTCAACTGACTGCCGGCAATGCGGACCAAGCTCTGACATCGGTTGTACAGGGACCGAACAGCCCTTATCAGGGGGTCCGGTACCCCATACTTCCGGAACACCCCCCACAGGATTCCCTGAGTTACACAGTCAAACGCCTTTTCCAAGTCCACAAAACACATGAGACTGATTGCGCAAACTCCCATGCACCCTCCAGGACCCTGCTAAGGGTGTAGAGCTGGTCAACTGTTCCGCGACCAGGATGAAAACCACATTGTTCCTCCTAAATCCAAGGTTCGACTATCCAAATAGACTTTTCCTGGGAGGATGAGGAGTGTGAGCCCTCTGTAGTTGGAACACAACCTCCGGTCCCCCTTCTTAAAGAGGGGGACCACAACCCCGGTCTGCCAATCCAGAGGCACTGTCTCCGATGTCCATGCAATGTTGCAGAGACGTGTCAACCAAGACAGTACTACTACATCCAGAGCCTTGAAGAACTCCGGGCGTATCTCATCCAATCCCCCCTCCCCCCCCAGCCCTGCCACAAAGGAGTTTTTTAACCACCTCGGTGACCTCAGTCCCAGAGATGGGGGAGCCCACCTCCGAGTCCCCAGGCTCTGCTTCCTCAATGGAAGGCATGTTAGTGGGATTGAGGAGGTCTTTGAAGTACTCCCCCCATTGACCCACAATTTCCGGAGTCGAGGTCAGCAGCGCATCATTCCCACCATATACAGTGTTGACACTGCACTGCTTCCCCCTCCTGAGACACCGGACAGTGGACCAGAATCTCCTCGAAGCCGTCTGAAAGTCATTCTCCATGGCCTCTCCAAACTCCTCCCATGCCCGAGTTTTTGCTTCAGCAACCACTGCAGCTGCATTTTGCTTGGCCTGTCGGTACCTATTAGCTGCCTCCAGAGTCCCACAAGACAAAAGGGTCCGGTAGGACTCCTTCTTCAGCTTGACGGCATCCCTCACCACCGGTGTCCACCAACAGGTTTGGGGATTGCCGCCACGACAGGCACCGACCACCTTACGGCCACAGCTCCGGTCAGCTGCTTCAACAATAGAGGCATGGAACATGGCCCATTCAGACTTGATGTCCCCCACTTCCCTCGGGACGTGGTCGAAGTTCTGCCGGAGGTGTGAGTTGAAGCTACTTCTGACAGGGGACTCTGCCAGACATTCCCAGCAGACCCTCACAACACATTTGGGCCTACCAGGCCTGACCGGCATCCTCCCCCACCATCGAAGCCAACTCACCACCAGGTGGTGATCAGTTGACAGCTCCGCCCCTCTCTTCACCCGAGTGTCCAAGACATGTGGCAGCAAGTCCGACGACACGACCACAAAGTCGATCATCGAACTGAGGCCTAGGGTGTCCTGGTGCCAAGTGCACATAAGAACACCCCTATGCATGAACATGGTGTTCATTATGGACAATCCGTGATGAGCACAGAAGTCCAATAAAAAAACACAGCTTGGGTTCAGATCGGAGTGGCCATTCTTCCAAATCGTGCCCTCCTTGGTCTCACTGTCATTGCCCACATGAGCATTGAATTCTCCCAGCAGTACGAGGGAGTCCCCAGAAGGTATGCCCTCTAGCACCCCTTCCAGGAACTCCAAAAAGGGTGGGTACTCCAAACTGCTGTTCGGCACATACGCACAAACAACAGTTAGGACCCGTCCCCTCACCTGAAGGCGGATAAACCCCAATGAACAAGTTGGGGGACAATAAGTATGCCCACACCCGCTCAGCGCCTCTCAATGGGGGCAACTTCCAGAGTGATAGAAAGTCCAGCCCCTCTCAAAGAGATTGGTTCCAGAGTCCAAGCTGTGCATCGAGGTAAGCACGACTATATCTAGCCGGAACCTCTCGACCTCGCACACAAGCTCAAGCTCCTTCCCCTTCAGAGAGGTGACATTCCATATCCCAAGAGCCAGCTGTTTTAACTGAGGATTGGACCGCCAAGGTCCCTGCCTTCGGCCACCACCCAAATCACAGTGCACCTGACCTCCTTGGCCCTTACTACAAGTGGTGAGCCCATGGGAAGGGGAACCCACATCGTCTCTTCGGGCTGTGCCCAGCCGAACGCCATGGTTGCGGGCCCGCCCACCAGGCGTTTGCCATCGAGCCCCACCTCCAGGCCTGGCTCCAGAGGGGGTCCCCGGTGACCTGTGTCCGGGCGAGGGAAAACGTCGTCCAAGGTTTTTGTTCTTCATAGGAGGTTTGGTTGAACTGCTCTTTGTCTCATCCCTCACCTAGGACCAGTTTGCCTTGGGTGACCCTACCAATACCCTACATGTTTCATGATTTGGTTGCTGCAATACATTTAGTTTGCAAGGGGCATCCCTTTCAGTAGCTGTGGCCTTAATTTAATAATCTAGCACATCAGCTGTGGGGTCCAGAGGGCCGGCCACCCATTAAAAAAAACTTTAGCTTTTTACGCTAATTAATTAGTTAAATAAGCAATTAATTCATCCTAATTAGTTGTATCGGTCCATTTTTTCAGATAAATTATTCAGAGATCTTTCACGAGTTTTCTTTTTAATTGCCAATTTGTTTCACTCATGATTTCTCTTGATTTATTTGCTGCTGAGAGTGAGGTTGGAAAACTGGGGAGAAACATTACTCTGTTAGATGCAGAACCAACATACCAAAGTTCCAGGATCTGCAAAACCATTCAATCAATAAATCAATGATTTGTTCATTTTTACATCTATTCATAAATTTCATTTCTCAGCCTAATTCAACTTATTAATCTATTCATTCTATGGTCTATGGACATTAGAAGATATTTTTTTTTCTCTGAAGCCACTAGAGTTAACCCAAACAGCACAAAAACACAACCAGAATATAAATGCATTACATGTTTTCAGCACCACAGTGGATGCTGTAGCCATAATATAAAAATATATATTGATTAAATATTATAATTATCAAATATTATGCTCTATAACAATCACACACTTAACACCAGAATAGAACATCACCAGGCAGACAAAACATGAAGGTACAGTACAAACACCAACAGCGGGTGCAAGACATGCACACATGCAGCAAAGGAAAGAGAAGAATATGATATAACTTCCCAAAATGCCTAGTATTCATACTGTAAGTTTTGAAAAACATTGTTCTCTGTGTAGTTAGTTATCAATTAATTGTAAATTAACATTTACAATTTTGCATTCACAAATAAGCTCCACCTTAATGAATGAATTTACTTATCATTTTAGTTGATTTTTAACATATTTACAATGTGATGGGCCATTTCACAGAACTTACTTTTAACTATTTATAGATCATCTTTTCTGTTGTGGACAGTGATGTAATGATGCAGCATTTATCTTCGATGTTTTAGGGAGGTGTGATGGTTTCTAGTGGGAAAGCAGCTACACAACTGTGCGGTTTTTTGCACTCATGGTATACTGGGGATGTGGAGTACTATGGAGCCCATGTACATATCTGGGCAGGAGAGGTCATCTTGATGCTGTTCCATTGCTGTAAGGTGGACAAAGTAGTCTGGTGAAGCTGTTGGAGTTTAAATTGGAGGATTCATGTATAAAGTGAAGGTGAAGGGAGTATGCACAAGCTTCGGGTAGTGAAATGAACTGTGTAGCGTAATGTATGAGAAGGCACGCAATTGCATTGGAAAGGAGAAAATAGGCATCAGCTGGGTATGTAGGGCAAAATCCTGCACTCCTACAAATCAGGGTATTAGCAACAATCATCATTTTTTGTTGTCTGTCAACTTCAGGGGATTCTAGCCTCAAAGACCTTCTGAATTACATATACTTTGTAGAAGAGAAGGTTGTGGATAGTATGCATTAATGTACTGTATGTGGGGGAGAGACTTATAAGCCCATTGTCTGCTTATTTATTTTTATGTGTGCGTAGTTTTTCTTTTAAGATCATTTTTGTCTCTTGAGAAGACTAATAAAGGAAGAAAGAAAAAAGAATTAGATCATTGTTGGTTTTCTTCTAGTTTTTTTCTTTCTCTTACTGTTACTGTTTTTAACAGTGTTAATAGACTTGATGACCTGACTCTAAAAATCAACTTTGCTGACAATTTTTAATCTATATTTGTACCATCTATTGCTTTGTCTGTGTCTCTTCCACCATCCTAGTTTATCTTGGTCATGAACTACAAGATGTTTCATGATTTGGTTGCAGCAACGCATTTAGTTTGCAAGGGGCATCCCTTTCGGTAGCTATGGCTTTATTTTAATAATCTAGCACATCAGCTGTGGGGTCCAGGGGCTGGCCACCCATTAAGCTCCACACATGAATCAAGCTCCCTTGATTCTCGGTCACATTGATTTTCAATACAAAAATGTAATTTTATTATTCAATGAGCGATGAACTGATTAATTAATAATTATAATAGATGTTAAATCTGAAAATTAATTGACAAAGAAAGCATTATATTTTGGTAGATGATAGATGGTTAATATATGAACAGGTTTACTCCTTTAATAATAATACTTCGATATTCAACAGAAGCAAAAATACCAAGGCATTTTAACTGGCTTATGAAAATATTTGCAAAGCCACCACGTTTCCTTCTTTGGTGGACAGATGAATAAAATGTGCTCAGCCGAGCCATGTTTCACTCAGAAAAAAGAAATCTATTATTCTACCAGTAACTATCTATCCATCCATCCATTATCCAACCCGCTACATCCTAACTACAGGGTCACGGGAGTCTGCTGGAGCCAATACCAGCCAACACAGGGTGCAAGGCAGGAAACAAACCCTGGGCAGGGTGCCAGCCCACCACAGTACCAATAGCTAGTTATGTTATGTTAAAATTAATTAAAATTACTTAAGCCTTACAATGATATGGCTACCCTAAATCTAAAAGACTATAAGAGATAACAATTACATTTATTCTTTGTTGTATTTCTTTTTATGGCATATGTAGTTAGTTATTAAAATGCCAATATTATTAACCTGTTTAGTTAATTGTCGTACAGCTGCTTTGTATTTTAATGTTGTTTAATGCTGTGTTGGTGACTACAGCTAAGTAGTCATTAACATACTTATGTTGTCTGTGAGAATCCTGAAACTTTTCCTACTGGAGTGGACGCCATCCCTTTGTAAGATATACAGTTAGGTCCATAAATATTTGGACAGGGAAAACTTTTTTCTAATATTGGTTCTGTACATTACCACAATTAATTTTAAATGAAATAACTAGCAGTTGAAGTGCTTAATTTCAGCATTAATGCAGTGGGTTGAACAAAACGATTGCATAAAAATGTGAGGCAACTAAAGCATTTTTTAACACAATCCCTTCATTTCAGAGGCTCAAAAGTAATTGGACAATTGACTCAAAGGCTATTTCATTGGTAGGTGTGGGCAAGTCCGTCGTTATGTCATTATCAATTAAGCAGATAAAAGGCCTGGAGTTGATTTGCGGTGTGGTGCTTGTATATGGAAGATTTTGCTGTGAACAGACAACATGCGGTCAAAGTAGCTCTCCATGCAGGTGAAAGAAGCCATCCTTAAGCTGCAAAAACAGAAAAAACCCATCCGAGAAACTATTAAAATATTACAAGTGACAAAACCTACAGTTTGGTACATCCTGAGAAAGAAAGCAAGCACTGGTGAACTCAGCAACGCAAAAAGACCTGGGGCCTCATGTATAAACGGTACGTACGCACAGAAATGTTGCATATGAACTTTTCCACGTTCAAATCGCGATGTATAAAACCTACACTTGGCGTAAAGCCACGCACTTTTCCACGGTACCTCATGCCTTGTCGTACGCAAGTTCTCCGCTCGGTTTTGCAAATTGGCGGCACCCAGCGTCAAAGCAATGGTACTGTTCTTGTGTGATTACTCATTAGTTTCACAGAAACTAACCGCATATTGTTTATTAGTGTAATGCATCTGATTGTAATTAACTCGTAACAATATAATGGTCCAGGGAACAGCCATAGTATTCCAAATACCATAACTGCTTTAGCGTTGTTACTCTCACTTCTCCTTCTTCTTCTTCTTCTTCTTTCAGCTCCTCCCGTTAGGAGTTGCCACAGCGGATCATCTTTTTCCATATTACTCTCACTGCACGACTCGGAGTATTTATATCACTGTATCTGAGTGTGAATCACAGCAGCAGCTGATCGGAAAGAGAATTATCGGTATACAGCTTTAAGGACACGCTGTCTCAGCCACGGCAAAACGCTTTAAAGCCTTTCCTGTACAGACCTCGGTTCAGAAACAGTTTAATCCCAAGAACTTTAAATGCACTCAATCAATTGCTCCTTGTAGAACGGTTTGTACTTATAAGTACAATCACCCCACTGTAAACTTGCACTACAGTTATAATATCTCACAACCTGGGCCACTTTATAAAGCGCGTATTTACATATGATGACGATATCATTTTTAAGGTGAAATGCAGCAAAATATGTTTGTTAAATTATACAGATAAAACTTTAACTTCATTTAAATAATCTATATTCTTCACTGGGAGTGTCGTGAAGGATAGAATAATTAAACATGTACTACGAAGATATTTCAATGTTCTTTAAACGTTTTGAAGAATCGGCGCTAAGCTTACAGATGGCTTAACGTCTATTACAGAGCTGGGGGAACTTGGGAAAAGAAAAGCACTGACTGCAGTGACGGCTACGCCAATATATATTGAATATAAAACAGAAAGAGAAAATAACAACACAGCTAAAAACGCAGCGACAAATTTCGACAAAAGATAAATGCTTGTCATGAGCACAAGGCTGCTATGCAGTGTCTGCAACGGACGTGGCCATCCACCGTGATAAGCTACCTTACTGACATTGGCCGATGAAGGAGCCACCGATTCTTCCTCTGCCCAGTGCCACCACAAGCCTAGAGCCGCCCCTGAGTACTGCTGCAATAAATTATTTCATCGAAGTGAAACACATGTTTAATAATGTGCTTTAACTCCTATCATCATGAAAATGACATCACGTATACATCTCAGTATTTTAGTTATTCAGAGAGCTGTAATATCACGAATGTAATGGACTCTGTGTCCAGTTAGAGGAAGAGAGCCAGTTTAAGAAGCAAGTAGTGATTCACACACATAGAGCACATACGAGTAGAAGATCAAATACAAAACAAAGCATTTAACGTGCTACTTTAATTACGATGTGATTTGAGAAACTGGTTAATTAAACGATTTTAAGATGAAGTTTATAATGTTCTACTAAATGACAAAATAAACTACGTGATTAAAGTGGAAATGTCAAGATTGAAGTTGACATTTCGTGCTTTTTCCCCATCGTGTGCCTTTTTTCTCTGTACCCTAATAAACTTTCATATGACACTCAGACAGTGGGCTTACAACTCTTCTTTTCACGGCAACTTTGATATGTGACTTCTTTTTATTTCCGGCACTGTGCGATTTTGTGAATGTGAGCTTTCAAGTTTCTCCAACACGCTATGTCACTCGATCAACTTCATTTTGTTGAATTTACCATGGTTTTTTTTCAACAAATAGTATGTTTTTTTTTTGCCTCCACTTGGTATTCGCTGAAATTCTTATATTTTCTCCGTGCTTTTCCCATTGTCTTTTCACAGAAGGCTGCACTTAAGGGCGATTTATATTGATTTGCATATTCAAATAGGCGTAATTCTGGGAGGATTTGGGGCGTTATATAATGCGCGTGCACGAGCGTTAGTTTTCACGCTGATCGGAATTTATGTAACGGAAGAATGTGGAAGTTGGAGTACGCACAGATTCCTGCACCTGGATTTTTCTGTGCGTAAATACATTTCGGCTTTTGTGCTTACGCCATGTTATAGTGCGAGTTCTACTCACGGCGTTATACATGAGGCCCCTGAACGTTCACGGAAGACAACAGTTGTGGATGATCGCAAAATCATTTCCATGGTGAAGAGAAACCCCTTCACAACAGCCAACCAAGTGAACAACACTATCCATATATATATACAGTGGTGTGAAAAACTATTTGCCCCCTTCCTGATTTCTTATTCTTTTGCATGTTTGTCACACAAAATGTTTCTGATCATCAAACACATTTAACCATTATTCAAATATAACACAAGTAAACACAAAATGCAGTTTTTAAATGATGGTTTTTATTATTTAGGGAGAAAAAAAATCCAAACCCACATGGCCCTGTGTGAAAAAGTAATTGCCCCCTGAACCTAATAACTGGTTGGGCCACCCTTAGCAGCAATAACTGCAATCAAGCGTTTGCGATAACTTGCAATGAGTGTTTTACAGCGCTCTGGAGGAATTTTGGCCTACTCATCTTTGCAGAATTGTTGTAATTCAGCTTTATTTGAGGGTTTTCTAGCATGAACCGACTTTTTAAGGTCATGCCATAGCATCTCAATTGGATTCAGGTCAGGAATTTGACTAGGCCACTCCAAAGTCTTCATTTTGTTTTTCTTCAGCCATTCAGAGGTGGATTTACTGGTGTGTTTTGGGTCATTGTCCTGTTGCAGCACCCAAGATCACTTCAGCTTGAGTTGACGAACAGATGGCCGGACATTCTCCTTCAGGATTTTTTGGTAGACAGTAGAATTCATGGTTCCATCTATCACAGCAAGCCTTCCAGGTCCTAAAGCAGCAAAACAACCCCAGACCATCACACTACCACCACCATATTTTACTGTTGGTATGATGTTCTTTTCTGAAATGCTGTGTTCCTTTTACGCCAGATGTAACGGACATTTGCCTTCCAAAAAGTTCAACTTTTGTCTCATCAGTCCACAAGGTATTTTCCCAAAAGTCTTGGCAATCATTGAGATGTTTCTTAGCAAAATTGAGACGAGCCCTAATGTTCTTTTTGCTTAACAGTGGTTTGCGTCTTGGAAATCTGCCATGCAGGCCGTTTTGCCCAGTCTCTTTCTTATGGTGGAGTCGTGAACACTGACCTTAATTGAGGCAAGTGAGGCCTGCAGTTCTTTAGACGTTGTCCTGGGGTCTTTTGTGACCGCTCGGATGAGTCGCTCTCTGCGCTCTTGGGGTAATTTTGGTCGGCCGGCCACTCCTGGGAAGGTTCACCACTGTTCCATGTTTTTGCCATTTGTGGATAATGGTTCTTACTGTGGGTCGCTGGAGTCCCAAAGCTTTAGAAATGGCTTTATAACCTTTACCAGACTGATAGATCTCAATTACTTCTGTTCTCATTTGTTCCTGAATTTCTTTGGATCTTGGCATGATGTCTAGCTTTTGGATTTTTTTTCTCCCTAAATAATAAAAACCATCATTTAAAAACTGCATTTTGTGTTTACTTGTGTTATATTTGACTAATGGTTAAATGTGTTTGATGATCAGAAACATTTTGCGTGACAAACATGCAAAAGAATAAGAAATCAGGAAGGGGGCAAATAGTTTTTCACACCACTGTATATATATATATATATATATATATATATATATATTGTAGCGCCGACCCGGACATGTTGTTCATCGCCACCACACGTATTTATTTACAAATATTTACAATTTAAAGTCACTCAGACTCAGTATAAAGTGCACAACAAACCCCAATCCATACAGTCCTGGCCACAAAATGCCTTTCTTCGGGCCACCTCCACACTCTCTTTTGCCTCGTCCTGCTTCCATATAACTCCAGCGCTGAATGAATGGAGATGGCCCCTTTTAAACAGTCCCTGGATGAGCCCCAGGTGTTCCCGGCATTCCTCCTCTGGCCACACCCCCAACGTGGCGGAAGTGCCGGCTGTCCTCCCGCAGCTCTCCGGTGCCGCCCTAATCTTCCCCAGCACTTCCTGGTGTGGCGGAAGTGCTGGGGTAACAGGTCCCCAAGGCATTGGGGCGCCTCCTGGCGGTGACCACAGGCCCCTACAGGGTGGAGCTTCCATACCCTGTACCTGTGGCCCCCAGAGCAACCAGGAAGGCGGCCCCCACGTGATCCAGGGTGGGCTCTGACCCTCTTCCGGTCCCTCACGGCGTCCGGGTCGTTGTCCCTGGCATCCCTGACAATATATATATATATATATATATATATATATACTCAGCAAAAAAAAGAAACGTCCTCTGACTTTCAACTTTTTTTACTTTCAGTAAACTTAATGTGTAAATAATTGTATGAACACTAAAAGAGTCAACACCATAAGACATACACTAAAACTGTTTCACAATGTGTCCCTGAATGAAGGGAGGCTCAAAATCAAAAGTACCAGTCAGTATCTGGTGTGGCCACCAGCTGCTTGAAGTACTGCAGTGCATTTCCTCCTCATGGACTGGACCAGATTTGTCAGTTCTTGCTGTGAGATGTCACCCCACTCTTCCACCAAGGCACCTGCAAGTTCCTGGACATTTCTGGGGGGAATGGCCCTAGCCCTCACCCTGCGATCCAACAGGTCCCAGACGTGCTCAATGGAATTGAGATCCGGGCTCTTCCACTGCGAGGATGATCAGCAGTCCTCATGCCTCCCTGCAGCATGCCTAATGCACGTTCACGCAGATGAGCAGGGACCCTGGGCATCTTTCTTTGGGTGTTTTTCACAGTCGGTAGACAAGTCTCTTTAGTGTCCTGCGTTTTTAGAACTGTAACCTTAAATGCCTACTTTCTGTAAGCTGTTAAGGTCTTAACGACCATTCCACAGGTGCATGTTAATTAATTGATTATGGTTAATTGAACATGCATGGAAAACATTGTTTAAACCCTTTACAATGAAGATCTGTAAAGTTATTTGGATTTTTAAAACATTATTGTTGAAATACACAGTCCTGGAAAAAGGAACGTTTCTTTTTTTGCTGAGTATATATATATATTGCCCAGATTCTTTCTTTATCTTTTGAGGTTTCAGACACATTTTCTGGTTTCAGTACTGAGCGAAGATTTATTCCACTTTTCCTGCAGCTGAAATGTTTTTATATCATGACCCAATAGCTGGTTTTTACTATCTTTTGACTTCAAAAGTATGCACATTGTTATTTTATTCTAACCTAATGCTAGAATATGTATTTGTATTTTATGGTGATCATCATGAAAGGTGAAGTTTAAAATAAAGATTGATAGCAGGCCCTTTAATACCTTTGTGATTCTGTCTTTAAACTATTTTTGATAGCCTTTTGCAATACCTAAGGGGATCAGGATGCCTGACTTTCAAATGGAAAAAATATTATCACAACAACCACTTTTATCTAATGCTATTGCAGTTTCAAGCAATGAAAGTAAACACAAAGCATTTTAAATATTTTAAGATGACCATCAGGTTTCTATTTACACATGAAATGTTTACAGACAAAAAAGGCAATGTGATAAAGCAAACACTGGCATTTTTTGATGGTTTAAAACCATGTTTCAATACTATGCTTGGTCAACACAAATAAAAAATCAGAATCTCTGCCACTACCTGCCTGTGGCTGACATTGCTGTGATCATCTCTCTCAAGGACTGTACATTACCAAACTGTCAGCTACATGTAGAAAACAAATTCCCTTACTGTCCAAATAATTGCTTTTTCCAGTGCAACAAACAGACCTGGTATGTCCAAGCCTACAAGGCTATTGTCAGGAGCAAATTTAAACTAAAAATAGCAGGCCTTCAACTTAATTAATGGGGCCTGACATTAAAGAAATGAAGATAGTTTGGTTGTGATGTGACTGAAATGTTATTTTTCTGTGGATTGACAGGCATCCTTTAATTCTTCTTTCACACTGAAATTTTGTCTTTTTAAATCATTTTCAGATTTAAATTCAGATTAAAATTAGTGCATGAAAGGTGCTATAAAAACATGAATGATCAAAAAGCTGTAGATCATCTTGGCCTTACAGTACTTACTGCATTTTATTTTTTTGATTGTTTTTACCTATTTTAATTATTGTGATTTGTAATACTGGATGTACTGTTACATTGATTTATTAATAAGTACTACAAAAATCACAATATTTAAACATGTATTGTGGGCTCTTTATATTAAATCAAATAAATGGTGTTTTAATTGTACTGTATATTGCATAAGTGAAAAATTATACAAACACAGCTGCTTAGGTATATATTTACACATATTTCCACTTCTAGTCCACCTTAGTCACTTAGAGGACTGTGGTGTGACACTGCATATCCCAGGTACATCAAGTATGAAGAAGGAACCAGCCATGGATGAAACTCTATTGCAACTCATTTAGTAACAGGATAGGTGACTGTCAAAAGGGATATTAAATGGGATATAAGGAAAACCCAGCCTGATAACATAAGACTTGATCAGAAAGTTAGTGTTTACGCAGAAGCCATCAGTTTTATTGTGGAAGGGTTTTGGGGTGACAACATCCTAAAACATAAATTCCCAACAACCACATTGTTTGTTATGTAGATCCACACATTGTCCTCACACCTTTTACACTTTTCTCTAACATGTCTGAAAAATAGACAGTCCAACTTTATTCAGAATTGACCATTGCTGTGCTTCACTTTCCATATTGTAGGGCATCTCCTCTTTGTGGTAGCATGGGTCACAGGGATTTGGTGTGGGTGAGATTTAAACTATTTATTATCCTATTTTTGTTTTAGTAGTAGAAGCTAAGCTTACTGAATTGCTTGAAAGCAGTGCAGTGTGGGTGATGCACCTGGGAGAAGACGTAGGGTGGCTTTATGAGGTTAATGCATAGGAGGAAGCACACTCGGACCATTGTTCATGTCCCTGATGTCTCTGCATTGCTCCACTGTTATAAGGGATTTACTAGATTGGTTGCTGGTAAAATGTATTATTATTATTATTATTATTATTATTATTATTATTAAAAGGACAACAATGTAAAGGAATTAAGGGCCCAGAGTGGGCACAGGTGGTATTACCTGTGTAAGGTTCAGGGAGAGGTTACTGGATAGTGGAGTTATGTACATGTTTACATGCCCCCAAATCCTTTTTAACTGGTGTATCTTTTAGGGTGAGGTACACAGCATTGCAAACATAGGCAATGTGAGCTCCCCTTGAAGGGAGGATTAAAGAAGGATTGACAAGAATTGAGTTTAATTGTAATTTATTTATTGAGTGTAATGCAACAGACATGGAGAGGGGAAAGGTTTTGCTGAAATGATTATCTGATGATCCTCTGATTTACAGGGCAAAGAGAGGGTTATGTAGTGCTGAGTTGTATGACTGGGACCTTCTGCAATATAGTATATGGAGAAAGAGGAAGGTTGCTTTGGGAAGTGGGGTGGTTCTTCTTAGCCTTCTTATTACCTTGCAAAGAATGTCAAGTTTTGTCTTGGAGGAAACCTCCGAGCAACGTGGAGGCAGTCAGAGAGTAGAGTCAACTGGTGAGCTTCAACATGAGAATTATTTTTGTTTGTTAAGATTTTATGTTTTTGTAAGAATTGCTTTGCCTAAAACTGCTTCTGAAACAGGACTAGGGAAAGGAATATGTTTTCAGTTTTTATTATCTTTAGTAATATTATTGAAATTATTTCTAGAAAGAGACATTGCACTTAAATAGAGTGGAATATTTTTGTTTGCTACAAGACTTTTTTTCCTAATTTTGTACTATGACTCTGAGTAGAATAGTTTTTAAATATTTTTCTATCAAACCTGTGTCCATGTTTCTCCAGCCCTCTGGTCTATTACTTGGTTATAAACTACAAAATGCTCCATAGAGGACAGGAGCCAATGGCTGCAGGAATGGGACATCACACTCTACTTTTCTAAATGCCAGATGAGAAGACAAAGCAAAATTAAGCAAGTAATGCAGCAGGATTAAACTTTACTCACTCATTATATATTTAACATTCTTAATACACCAAAACCAAAAGCAAATGTGGAAAAATTACACTATACAACCTGGCCATTTTTTAGCTGCTCTCAGGGCCAAATTAAGACACTACAGTGCCCATGGACATCAGTTTATTTGGTGCCTAGGACATCATCATATCTGATACCGCCATGTACACACATACACACGGAGATGAATCAAATGCAATATGCTATACATCCACAAAAATATTAATAGCCCAGTATTAAAAGCTTAACAACTTCCTAAAAACAGACACCTGTGACCTGTATCCATTTCCTTAAATGATCACCAAGAGGAATGAGTTGTAATTAGAATCTGTACAATCAGTCACTGTTAATGATTTATGAATCATAGTTTTGCTGATCTTTCCAACATACAGTGTGTCAATTTAGTTCCCAAAACGACCGTATTGTGTCTCCTGTATGTCAATGTAGGTGGAATCACGTGCCTATGCAAGTCTGAACGTGCTTCAGTTATTACATGTGTAAATCCAGGACCAGTAATATTAACACTAGAATCCCTGAAGCTTACAATTTTTTTCATTGTCTCTGACCTCCTTAAATTTTCGTGATATACGCCAAGTGGCTCGTAGCTCCTTATCATGGCGCTTATACCTCACATTTGTTTTGCAAATGTGTGGATTAGCAGAATGTAGCCTGGTCCAGGCCTGAGTTAACAATGGCCGCCAATAGTACTGTTAGCCTAACAGGGTGCTGGCGGAAATTGAGCTACTGTTGGCCAAGAAGGAGAAGAAGAGGGGGAAGACGTGTCAAAGCAGGAGGAGAGGAGGAAGGTAAAGAGAGTGGAAGTGAGGGTAGAAACTTTGAATGTTGGCAGTATGACTGGTAAAGGGAGAGAGTTAGCTGATGTGATAGAGAGAAGGAAGGTTGATATATTGTATGTACATGCTGTTGGGGAAAGGAACAGAGTAGATGAGGAGGTCATGAGTAGGCATGGTGTCAAGAGTGGAGGAAGATGCACAAAGGTAGATTATATCCTATGTAGGAGGGTCAGTCTAAAGGAGATTGTAGACTGCAAAGTGGTGGCAGAGGAAAGTGTAGTAAGTGGCAGCATAGGGTGACATTAGAGATCAAGAACAGGACAAGAGTAAGTGCAGAGCCAAGGATCAAATGGTGGAAGCTGAAAAAGGAAGACTGCAAGGTTGAGTTTAGGGAGGAGGTAAGACAGGCAGTGAGGTATTACCAGACTGGTGGACAACTACAGCAGATGCAGTAATGGTGACAACAAGAAGAATGCTTGGTGTGACATTTGGACAAAGGAAGGAGGAAAAAGAAAGGAATGGGGAAGTACAGGAGAATATACAGAGGAAGAGGTTGGTGAAGAAGAAGTGGGATAGTCAGAGAGATGCAGAAAGTCGACAGGAGTACAAGGAAATAAGGTGTAAGGTGAAGAGAGAGGTGGCGAAGGCTAAAGAAAAGGCACATGATGAGTTGTGTGAGAGGCTGGACACTAAGAAGAGAAAAGGACCTGTACCGATTGGCTAGACAGCTAAGCTGGGATAGATGTGCAGCAGGTTAGGGCGATAAAGGATAAATATGGAAACATACTCACAAGCGAGAAGAGTGTGTTTAGCAGATGAAAATAGTACTTTCAGAGGCTGATGAATGAAGAGAATGAGAGAGAGAGAAGGTTGGATGATGTAGAGATAGTGAATCAGGAAGTGCAATGGATTAGCAAGTAGGAAGTAAGGACAGCTATGAAGAGAATGAAGATTAGAAAGCCCATTGGTCCAAATTGCATACTTGTGGAAGCATGGAGTGTTTTGGAGAGATGGCAGTGGAGTTTGTAAGCAGATTGTTTAATGCAATCTTGGAAAGTGAGAGGATGCCTGAGAAGTGGAGCAGTGTAATAGTACTGATTTTTAAGAATAAGAGGGATGTGCAGAGCTATAGTAACTACAGAGGGATAGAATTGATGAGCCACAGCATGAAGTTTTGGGAAAGAGTAGTGGAGACTAGGTTAAGAAGAGAGGTGATGATCAGCGAGCAGCAGTATGGTTTCATGCCAGGAAACAGCATGTTTGTTCTGTGGGTGTTGACAGAGAACTATGGGGAAGGCCAGAAGGAGCTTCATTGTGTCTATTTGGACTTGGAGAAAGCATATGAAAGGGTGTCTAGAGGGGACTTGTGGTATTGTATGTGGAAGTCAGAAGTGACAGGGAAGTATGTAAGAGTTGTACAGGATATATACAAGGGAAGTATCAAAGTGGTGACGTCTATTGTAGGAATGACAGACCCATTCAACATGGAGGTGGGATTACATCAGGGATTGGCTCAGGGCTCTTTCTTATTTGTAGTGGTGATGGACAGGTTGACAGATGAGATTAGACAGGAGTTCCCATGGACTATGATGTTTCCTGATGACATTGTGATCTATAGCAATAGTATGGAGCAGGTTGGGGAGACCCTGGAGAGGTGGAGATATGCTCTAGAGAGGACAGGAATGAGTTTGGAGACAAAGTCAGAGAGGCGAGATTGCATTGGTTTGGACATGTTGTCAGCTAGGGGAGCTGATCGCACCTGTAGAGATTACAGACACTCCTGGGAAAACCCCTGAAAACTTTGACAGACTACCTTCACATTGCTTCTTACCTTATTTGCGCTCTGTCGCGTGACAAACCTCTTGCGGGTACTCTGCATACTTAAAAGCATGCACCTGTCAGTTTTGGTTTTGATTGTTTTGCATGTTAAGGAGCACGTTTTTAAACCTTTAAAAAGAGACAAATGCTGTTTGCAGTGTTTGAATAAAGTCACTCTCTCTTCAACCTCCTCTGTTTCTGTGCAAATCTGTGACTCAAGCGTGACAAGTGGTACCAGGAGTGGTTGCACAGATGGATGTTGAGGAGTTATTTCAAATTTCTCAGAATGTTCCGCTTCCTTACGATCCGGAAGATGATCCGATTCCTCATTAGAATATCCCACCTCATAATAATCGGCAGAATGTTCCTCTGCCTCCACTTCCTAAAAATTTTAAGAATGTGCTGACGAAGATGGGTCCTTCCGATGACCCAGAGATGCTTCTTTTGGATTTTGAGCAAGTGGCGACTTTGTTGGAAAGGGACAAATGGTACTTGGGTGTTATCATCACCCCATTTTTGTCTGGGGATGCCTTACATTCCTTATGGAATGTACCTCGTGATAAGCTTGACGATTATGATTTCCTGAAGCGGAAAGTTGTGTTGCGTAAGACTACGAACATTTTGGCAAAAATTTTGCACTTAATGATTGGAAACTGAATATGGATGGTCCCTTCTGTGTGCAAATACAAGATTTGATTCATAAAGTACTAGGGGGCTTTGCCCCCTGGTCGCTTCGCTCGCCAACTGAGACTTGTGGTTAATGACTTTGTACCATAATTTAGGATAGGTTTCTCTGTTTGGAATTTCAGCACAGACAAAACGATCCATAGCATCAGCAGTTAATATTTTTTTTGAGAAGTAACCAATAAATGCATGTGAGTTAAACCCTGTTTTTGAAATTCTCTGACTTAAACTAATATCCTTTTGTTTGCGTCAATGTGATCTGTGCTATCGTTTTTTTGATACTGTGGCGACTGGACGTAATAAAGTGTCACAAAAGTTCTACTTTAATAATCGCCGACTGCGTACCCCAAGCACAACTTTCTAGTACCCTCTCCAACCCCTCCTCCCATGGGTCTCGCCTACCTTTACTTCATCAATCAGTACCCAGCTATCTGTCTTCTGTGCTGTACTCTGTCCTCCCGTTGCTATTTCATTAGTTTTACTTTTATTTCAGAACTTCTGTAAAAACAATATTTGGAATCTTTCATGTCCCACTATGCTGAATCTTTTAAATAAGGTCTGTGAGATTTGTGTTTAATGACTTTGTACCATAATTTAGGATAGGTTTCTCTCTTTGGAATTTCAGCACAGACAAAATGATCCACATCATCAGCAGTTAATAATTTTTTTGCAAAGTAACCAATAGATGCATTTGAGTTAAACCCCGGTTTTGAAATTCTCTGACTTAAACTAATTTCCTTTTGTTTTGTTGTCAGTGCGATCTGTGCTACCTTTTTTTGATACTGTAGCAACTGATGTAATAAAGTGTCACAAAAGTTCTACTTTAATAATCGCCGACTGCGTAACCCCAAACACAACTTTCTAGCACCCTCTCCAACCCCTTCTCCCACGGGTCTCGCCTCCACCTTACCGCATCAATCAGCACCCAGCTATCAGTATGCCGTGCTGTACTCTGCCCTCCCTCGAGCGGACCTAACAGTCACTTAAAACAAAAAAGGCTTCATTTTGGCTGGGACGCTACAATACTTTCGCCTGTTACTGCTTTCACATTCTGTACCTTTCTCTGCATATGTATCGTGCCTTTCTCTGCGCTGCTCTTTCTTCTTTGCTCAAGGCACAGGATCTGTGTGCGCCACATGACTTCACATGACTGAATGTTTTGCTGGATGTCCGTGGTCTTATTTGACAAGAAGGGTGTGTCTTGCAAGAATCTTATGTTCCACGGCCCTGCGGGACGCGCCGTTGTCAGTCTTTTTTGTCTTGTAGGTCTTTAAAATGTTGCCTGGCTTTTAAATTCCATGATTTTCTTTTATATATAGAGAGACATTGCTGGCTTGAGGGGGACAAGATGGAGCAAGTTGTAGAAAAGGTTGTCATGAACATAGTACTGGCCGGGATACCAGCAGTTCTCCAAAATGAGTTTCTTCATCATGATGTTGAATCATTAGTGACTGTGGCCAAACGCTTAGAAGGTTCTCAAACCGCTTGGAGAAAAAGTGGTGGATTTGGTGCCCCATATGCTGTGTTACAACCTACGAGAGAGTGCCCAGGGCATTCTTGTCACTTTAACCGAAGACTGGAACATCGCCAGGCTTCAGGACCTGACAATTGGATGTCATGAGGAAGGCCTCCGAGCTACACGGTTAATGATGAAGTGCCCGTATCTGGAGAGGCAGGAGAAGGCCGAGGCCGTGGACGTCGCCGCGATTATTTTTCTGCAGTGATGCTGAACGAACTTGTTTCTTGGCGAAGGAATTTCGCCTGTCTCCATCTCAATCAATGGAAATTGGATTGGCTGAGGTTTGTTGCTCCCGCATTCCCTATTCATCTGAAAAAAAGATGGCTTACTGATCTCGGTATTATTGGTCTCAGGCAGTGACATTTGTGTTGTCAGACGGGACTGTCTTGACAACGGATGCCTTAATAACACTGAGACTGTAAAAATACTTTGTGTTCATGGAGATGTTAAAGACTATAAGACATTGCTTCTTCCTTTGACTTATAAAGATCGTCACTTTAAAGTTTGGTCTGCCATTTCGGACTCGTGTCCCTGGCCGTTACTGATAGCAGAAAGAATGCCCCTTTTCCTAGACTAATTACTGAATGTCGGGCACCAGTTGTCGAGTCCCCTGTTGAGCTTAGTAGGGGGAAGAAGAAGACCTGGTGGCGGTCGGGGAAAAGAGCCCCAACTAGCTATTGAACCCGATCTCTCCAGCGAGACTGGAGAGACATCCCCCCCCCAATTTCCCAGAGTGGCAGGGAGGTCCAAATCTTCTCAGATTACAAATGCCTCTGAACTCAAACCGAGTATTTTAAATCACATATTAATCAGATCACTAGGACAGCATTTTTTCACTTAAGAAATATAGTAAAAGTTAGACCTCTTATATCACTGAAAGATGCTGAGAAATTAGTTCACGCTTTTGTTTTCAGTCGACTAGATTACTGTAATGCACTCCCTTAAGGACTACCCAATAAAGACTTCAATCAGTTTCAACTCATGCAGAACACAGCTGCTAGAATCTTTGTAACGGCTGACCCCTTACCCAGCCCGCAGCTACACCTCCAAGACCTGTGGCCTGAATAATTTACTGAGATGAATCTAACTATCAAGCCATACCTCTAACAAAGTACACTTTTCCCCACAATCGACGGTGTAAATATAAACTCACAAAAGAAGATATGTAAAATTATATTGATTAAATGTATTAAATGAAACAACAAGACAAATTAGAAAGAAGCTTAAATATAAATATCCCTCCACCACATCAACAACGAGACACCACCGTATATAAATACAACAAAACCCTCCCTTGCCCCTGTAACATATAACAAACAACACAAATAACAAAAATGAATGAGATACGGAAATGATCATGAACTTGAGTCCGGTTATAAAAACTGTCCTGAATTCGGTTGACTGAACTAATGGTAAATGAGTCATATGATTTTCCCGGAACAAAATAGAACAGCCTCACCGTGGATCCTCGGTTTAATCCTGATGCTCTGTGTATTCAATTAATTAATTATCATTACTATTCATAGTGACTCCAAAATCTGTACTAACCCCTACTCTCTCTTCTGTTCTTTTTCCGGTTTTCTGTGGTGGCAGCCTAATCAAAGCACCATGATGTCCCTACATTGATTAAAGGCCAGAAGTCCACATGACCATCATCATCAAGTCCTTCCATGAGAACCCTGAATACAATGAGGACTGATCATTTATGTTAGGTAGAATGTCTAGAGAGGGCTGGGCATCCTCGTGGCTGGAACCCCTGCAGATTTTATTTATTTTTGTTTCTTCTGTCCACCCTGGCCATCGGACCTTACTTTTATTCAATGTTATTTAGTGTTCTATTATTTTAATTCTTACTTTGTCTTTTTTTCTCTTTCTTCATCATGTAAAGCATTTTGAGCTACATTATTTGTATGAAAATATGCTATTTAAATAAAGGTTGTTGTTGTTGTTCTTGTATGTCCAGCATTTTTCCTTTACCATGCTGTAAAACAATTTGGCAATTCCTAATCCCAGGGTTACCCATTTTTAGGAGGTTATAAAGTAATCAATACAGCCTGCACAGTTTTAAAAGTGAGGTACACTTCTAGAAGAGGAGATGCTTTGATGTTAATTACCTATTTTAATGTCGAGTTCAATCTGTTCATCTTGAGTAAAGTATTTGTTTTGAGGTTATACAATTCTGGAAGAGAAGGCACTTTGATGTTAACAGTCTTTTTACAATTAAGTTAATTTTTGTTTGTGTGAGCAAAACAAAAAAGATATATTTTAAAATACACGACATCACAACCTTTCATCGATCTGTCTCAAAGCAGGATAAACGAAAATTCCGAACAAAGTGAAGAAGAAGAAATAGGAAAATAGGCAAAGGCCAGAATGGCTTCTTTCTAAAATGAAGACGCTTGCCAAATTGCCACGGCTCTTATTTCCTCTGCACCTGGGGCCTCATGTATAAATGTTGCGTATGCACAAAAATGCTGTGTATGCCCGTTTCCATGCTCACATCATGATGTATAAAAGCTAAACTTGGCGTAAAGAAACACACATTTTCACGCTAGCTCAATCCCTGGCATACACAAGTTCTCCGCTCGGTTTTGCAAACTGGCGGCACCCAGCCTCAAAGCAGTGCTTTTGTTCCAGTGTGCTTTCCCTTTCTTTTATAGATCCACATCTCTGATGCTGCTTTATCATATGCATTGAAATTCACCACATATTATTTATTAGTTTAAGGAAGGGATTCTCAACGTCGGTCCTGGGAACCCCCTGTCGCTGCAGGTTTTTGTTTCAACCAGCTTCTGTTTTTAATTGAACTCCTGGGCTAATTAAGTGAACTGATATTTCCCAAGTTTTGTGTTTAAGGAACAATATATTAATTAGAAAACTAAGTTTGCTTAAAAAAAAAAATTAAAATGTACCAAGCAGTTAACTATACTAATAAAAGGCAAAGCCCTCACTGACTCACTGACTGACTCATCACTAATTCTCCAATTTCCTGTGTAGGTATAAGGCTGAAATTTGGCAGGCTCATTTCTTACAGCCTTCTTACAAAAGTCAGGCAGGTTTCATTTCGAAATTCTACGCGTAACAGTCATTACTGGAACCTACTTACGTACATATATACGGCCATAGCCTGCAGCTCGGTCGCCATGTGAAGCAGAGTTGTGTCCCGCATCATCACGCCTCCCCCGTAATTGAGTGCCTGCCCATATAAGGAAATACCGTCGGCAGAAATCCAATAGACACGCTGCCGCTAAATATTCGTGGGTGAAGGACTGTGCTTATGCAAACGAAGATGAAATAGTCATGGATGGACTAGTGTTTGGCACAAATTCAGAGAAAGTGCGAGAGAAACTTGTGCCGGGTCTTAGCTAACATTAAATAAAGACATGGACATCGCAAGATCGCACGAGATACCACAAGCACAGCTGAGAACCTTCGATGCATGTACTCCGAGTGGCTCACGTGAACTGACTGTGAACGCAGTACGCAGAGAACATGGAAGAGCTCCAAAGAGCACTGAACAAAAAACACATTACACAATTGAGAAGACAGCAAAAGAATATGATGAAGCGAGTGACGCATGCAAGCATATTCATAAGTGCAGCTACTGCGGAAACAAGCATGGTGTAAACCATAAGTTTAAATTAAGTTTATAGACAAGCTGCCGCTGGCGTTTGTCATGCCTACGACGAATACAATATTCACGAGATACAAGTTTAATGAGAAGATGCGGGGTATAAACGAGACTTTGGATCACTTTGTAACAGAGTTAAAATTGCTGTAATGGAATTAAATTTGCTGGTGAAGGACTGTGCTTATGCAAATGAATAGGAAAGCAAGGTGTAAAGCTTAACTTTAAATTAAGTTCATAGACACGCTGCCACTAGTGTTTGTCATGCCTAAGACGAATACAATGTTCACGAGATACAAGTTTACTGAGAGGACGCAGGGTATAAACAAGACTTTTGATCACTTTGTAACTGAGTTAAAATTGCTGGTGAAGGACTGTGCTTATGCAAACGAAAATGAGATGGTCAGAGATAGAATACTGTTTGGCACAAACTCAGCAAAAGTGCGAGAGAAACTTTAAAGTGCCTGGTCTGAGCTAACATTAAGTAATTGCTGGTGAAGGACTGTGCTTATGCAAATGAATAGAAAGCAAATGTTATGTTATTTTTAAAATGTTTCCTTTTCTTTTTCATAACGTCTTTAACACAGTTCTTCCGCTGCGAAGCGCGGGTATTTTGCTAGTATAGGAATAATGCATTTATTTTCTTTTTAACAGTATTTTCATATTGATTTTCATTCTACTTTTCTAGGTGTTCTAATTGTTTAATTAATCCATTATTTAATAATTAGTGGGTCTGACTTTAAAGTAGCTAAAGTCTTTGATTATTCAGTGTTTGCCTGGGTGTCTGCTCTGCTTGTTTTAAGTTGTCATTATTAAGATACAATGAAGGGGGAAAAACTGCACAGAGAAACGGCAAAGTATAATGAAATCAACAAAAGAGAGTTAAGCATTTAAATCTATAGCAAAAACAGAAATATTTATAAATGTCTTATAAATGTAAAAATCATGCTGCTATGCTTTTGTGAATATCGAATAAAAGAAAAAAAAAATACCAGCTAATTAAATGAGATCAGTGCTATAAGGTGTTGTCACTGATTAAGAATCTGGTTGGAACAAAACCCTGCAGCCACAAGGGGTCCCCAGGACCGATGTTGAGAACCCCTGGTTTAAGGCATTTGATTGTAATTAACCTGTAACAATATAATGGTCCAGGGAATAGCCAAACTATTCCAAATACCATAGCTGCTTTAGCGTTGTTACTCTCACTGCACCTTCTTCTTCTTTCAGCTTTTCCCATTACAGGTTGCTACAGTAGATCATCTTTTTCCATATTACTCTTACTGCACCACTCGGAGTATTTATATCACTGTATCTGAGTGTGGAATCACAGCTCTATAGCAGCTGATTGGAAACAGAATTCTAGGTATGCAGCATCAAGCCTACGCTGCCTCAGCCATGCTGTCTATTTGAACTTCTCTCATACGGCAAACGCTTCAGAGCCATTCCTGTATGGTTCAGACTGAGAGAATAAAAGTGAAATAAAAAACGGCAACTTTTACAAGTACTATAAATTTACACCAGCTGTTACAGACACAAATCAAATGTATGTTTTTATTGTATAATATTAACAATAAGAGCAGCTCACTACTCAAAACAGTAAATTTGCTGGGGAGATGGTTTCGAACTCACAACCTCCAGATTATAAGTCAGCTGATGTTACCGCTGCACCACAGAAACTGTCATATTGTATTTGCACATTTTCTGAAAGTGTTTATTTGATATTTGCCCATCAGCCTTCACACATTATACAGTTCATTTCTACATTTAGTTATTTATTACTAAAACATGAAAAACGTTTCTGTTTTAACGATGTGTTTACATAGATTGTTCTAGGCACAAAACACACATCAAATTATTTCCCCTTACAATTCTGGGTAGCTCACTCCCAGATAATCAATCAAGGCAGGAACTGGGAGAACTTCTTGCCCATTCTGAGGCGGTGGGGGGATGGTATAGCCGGCTGCTTGCTGCTTGGGATTATCAACACATTTAGAAGACAAAGGACACTGACAGAGAGGTGCAAAGGGATTTAAGGTGGGACAGATTTATGACTTTTCGTTGGCTCTGGTAATTCTAGTGTTCCTGCACATCATTAATGGCTTTCACATCAAACATTAAAATCAATGTGTTTTAATTAAAGTGGACAACACTTTTCAGAGAAAAAGCCTAACAGACAACATAAATGATGGTATAGCTCATACACATACAGGTTATATAAGCATCTTCACACAGAGGTAAACTGAGAGAAGGGTAGTAAAGTCAAGTAGAGCTAAAAGCCTTCCTGAACAGATGAGTTTTGGGTTGTTTTTTAAAAGAATTCATGGAGTCAGCTGATCTGATTAATTTTGGTAGGTCATTCCAGAGTCTGGGTGCTATACAGCTGAAGGCCCTGTCACCCATTAGTGTGGGGCAAAATAAGATTTCCAGAATCAGAGTACCTTAGTGGGCAGGCAGGCACATAGTGATGGAGAAGGTCACTGATGTAGTTTGGCGCAAGGTTGTTTAAGGTTTGTAGGTTATTAGTAGGATTTTATATTCGATTCTGTAAAACACAGGGAGCCAGTGAAAGCGGAGCAGGATTGGTGTTATGTGCTTGCTGCTGCTGGTTCAAGTAAGGACTCTTGCAGCCGAGTTTTGAATAAGCTGGAGCTGTGATATAAGATTAGAAGGGCACCTGCCAGTAGGGAATTGCAATAATCGATGTGGGATGTGATAAAAGCATGGACAAGTTTCTCAGTGTTAGAAAAGGAGAGGAAGGTGTGAACACGGGATATATTATGAAGGTGATAGCAAGAAAGTTTCTTAATGTGATTTATGTGGGCGGAATAAGAAAGGGAGGAATCAAAAATTACACCAAGAGTCTTTGCAGTAGAGGCAGGTCTGATGAGATCACTGCCAAGATGGACTGGGAAAGAGCTCATTTTTTTAAGTTGCACTTTAGTCCCAATTTGCAGGAGTTCAGTTTTGTTGCATTTAATTTTAAAGAGTTCTGCTCATCCAGGTTTTAATTTCACTAAGGCAGGTTGTGAGCTGAGAAAGCTCTGATGAAGTTCCACTTTTAACATTGAAGTAGAGTTGAGTATCATCTGCATAAAATGATAGCCCAGTCCATAGCTACAAATAATATGGCCAAGGGAAGCATATAAATACAGAAGAGAAGAGGGCCGAGGACAGAGCCCTGAGGAACTCCTTGTGTGACTGGGCTGAGCTGGATCTGCTGTTGCCAAGACTAACAAACTCTTGCCTATCAGTCAGATAGGACTTGAACCACTGGAGGGCAGTGCCAGAGATACCCAGCATGTTCTCCATTCTGGACAGTAGAATGTCATGTCTGACAGTGTCAAATGCTGCACTGAGGTCTAATAGAATTAATATGCTGGTTTGTCCAGAGTCTGCTGCCATAAGCAAATCATTGGTTACCCGTAGCAGAGCAGTTTCACAGCTGTGCTGCTCCCTGAAACCAGACTGAAAGGGTTCCATCAAATTATTAGAGGTTAAGTAATTGGTGAGTGGGATGCTGCAACATGCTTAAGAACTTTTGACAGGAAAGGTAAGTGGGAAATAGGCCGAAAATTGTTAAGATCGTCAGCATCAAGACCAGACTTTTTTAACATTGGGGTTACAGAAGCGATTTTAAAAGTGAGCGCACAGAGCCAGCATCAAGGGATGAGTTTATTATTGTTGTAATAGTCGGGATTATGGCATGAAAGCAGGATTTAAGTAGTGTGCTGGGATGGGGTCCAGTACACAAGTAGTCGGCCTCATCTTACAAAGCAGGTTATTAACAAATGCAGATGTGACTGGTGAGAACTTAGAGAAGGAGCTGGATGGAGTGGGAAAACAGGGAGAGATATAAACAGATGATGTATTTATGTTAGTTGAATTATTTAGATCTTTAATTTTGTTACGGAAGAAGTGGAGGATTTTCTCACAGGCTTCAGTAGAAGAAGTAGTTGGGCCAGATGCAGGTTTGAGTAGTTTATTAACTACAGAAAACAAAACCCTTGGGTTATTGTGGCCACTTTCTATTATTCTGCCATAGTGGGTGTTCTTAGCAGCAGTTAGTGCTTCTCTGTAAGCTCTTTGGTGGTCAGAGAAAGCCTGGATGTGCACGGTGAGGCCAGTCTTACATGACATTCTCTCAACGCGTCAGCCAGCTGCTTTCATAGATCGTAATTCTGAATTATACCAAGGAGCTGAACACTTAAAGGAAGCATCCTTATGTTTTAAAGGAGCTGTTTTATCTAATGTCAAATGAAGGGCTGAGTTATAGTGGTCAACAAGACTATGTAGTGTTGATGGAATAAGTGCAGAGAGAACAGAAGGACAGATATTTTTAAGGTTTCTGTAAAAAATTTGTCATTTACAGGTAAGAGGAGGGAGAGATAGTGAGACAGTGAAAAGTAATGGTTTATGGTTGGAGAGTCCCAAATCAGTGCTGTAAATGTTGGCAACAGATAGTCCAGAAGTACAGATCAGATCCAATATATGACCACCAGAGTGGGTGGGAAAATCAACATGTTGTGTCAAGTCAAAACAGTCCAGTAAGGATACGAATTCATTTGTCAGTTTAGATGTAGTAATGTCAATATGAATGCTGAAATCACCAAGAAGGATAACTCTCTGGGAGTAGGAGCTCAATTAGGTTAAAAGTTCAATCAAATCAAATAAGAAGGATGCATTGCATTTTGGAGGACAATAAAGAACAATGAGTAAGAAGGGACCTGATTCCGTTTTTAGTTTAAGAGCCAGGCACTCGAAAGACAATGGACAATCAAATGGGATTCTTTTGATGTGTAAATATATTCTGACAATTACTGCAAGTCCACCGCCTTGTCTTGAGCTGCGAGGCTCTGTGTGGAATGTGGAAAGTGAATCCAGGAGGTGTCGCCTCCATGAGAGACTAAATTTGTTCAGTTTTTGCCAAGTCTCCGTTAAACACAGTATATCAAGTTTGTCAATGATGAATTCTGACAGCAACAATGCTTTTCCATTAAGAGATCTCAAATTAAACAATGCAATATTTAGTTAATGAGGCTCCTTTTTGCACAGAGCCGTGATAAGAGTTTATTTTCACATAATGTAAATTTGGCATACTGACCCTTCTATTTCCAGGGCCATGAGTAGGACGACGTAATCCTGAGCAAATGATGCCGGTGGTCTTTTTATTCGCAGCCCGCCGGTGGCGGCAACCTGACCTGCGATGTACATATTTCAGGCGCCGCAAATTACCAGTGTCTTTTAAAATGTTCCAGTCAGACCATTTGCTCTGGACAAACTGTTTAATATGAAGGAGTTTGTCATGAGAGTATTTTAGCATGATACTGAGCAATACTTATCTGATAGCAGTGGAGAAGCAGCACAGCACAGTGGAGCTGGTAGGACAGGCAGGTGCGGTAGAGTAGATGAGCAGTGATAGCAAAGCAGCAGAAAGCACAGCAGGAGGAGGTAGCAGGATTTGGGAGGTTCCAACATACAGCCATAAACAGTAATGCTGGGTATTACAGGTGTGATCACCCCGGAGCCACAAGCCAGGTGGGTATGAACATCAGATCAGTTCTTAGTCATATAGTACAGTAAAATGAATCGGACCAGCATAGCAAATATAATCAAGGAGACAGATCATCCCAGGCTCCTAGATTGCCAGGTACAAAGAAATGTTTGTAGGTCTTGTCCTGTGATCCACAGATTCAGTTGTTCCCAGTCAAAGTAGAGTCCATAAAATCCATCCATCCATCCATTTTCTAACCCGCTGAATCCGAATACAGGGTCACAGGGGTCTGCTGGAGCCAATCCCAGCCAACACAGGACACAAGGCAGGAACCAATCCTGGGCAAGGTGCCAACCCACCACAGGACACACACAAACACACCCAGCACACACTAGGGCCAATTTAGAATCGCCAATCCACCTAACCTGCATGTCTTTGGATTGTGGGAGGAAACCCACACAGACATGGGGAGAACATGCAAACTCCACGCAGGGAGGACCCGGGAAGCAAACCCGGGTCTCCTAACTGCGAGGCAGCAGCGCTACCACTGCGCCACTGTGCCGCCCGTCCATAAAATCTGTAAAAATTAAACCAAATCCATACAATTTGAGTCAGCTGCATCCACAAACTATACATACAATAAAAGAAATAAAACAAGTGTAAGAAAGTGTAGGATTAAGGTGAATTTTGCAAAACGTGTTGTTAACAGGGTGGAGCGGCAACAGCATTCGTGCACCATCATCCCCCCCTTGTTGGAACCAAAACAACTGAAAAGATTACAATATGCAAGCTTTTGAGGCAACTCGAAGGGGCCTGAGTTGCCTCGAAAGCTTGCATATTGTAATCTTTTTAGTTAGCCAATAAAAGGTGTCATTTTGCTTGACTTTTCACTACATTATGTATTGTAACACTAGATGGTGGTATACCAGTGCTTAACCCAGCACACAGCCACTGACAACACAGGTTAAAAGTATCAAGAACTTGTTTTATTTCCTTTTTTTGTATAGTGCTCCTCAAGTCACCAATAAACAGGAAAATAAATACAATATTAAACACAAGTAAATCACAATTCTCTCCTCCACACCTCCCAGCAAGCTCTGTCCTCTACCTCCCAACTCCAGCTCGCTTGCTGGGTTCCCATCAGTCCTTTAAATAGGCCTTTGACCAAAAGTGCTTATGTCCTTCCTTCCACGTGACTGGCTGGCACTTCCAGGTCTAATGAAGAACTGACATTTTCTTCAGCCCATAAGTACTTTGGGGCTTCTGTCCTCGTGACTACCTCATACTTCTGGGCTATAAGGAAAGGATGAGTTCCCACGTCCTTCAACAGCTCTCCTGGCGGTACCCACGGCACCCAACAGGGCTGAGAAGCTGAACTCAAAGTCCCAGGATGCCCTGCGGGAATCCGGGGCACAGCTACACTCCAGGGTAGCTGCCATCTAGTGTTTTGGGGGAGGCAGTGTCGACAAGCAGCTGCCTTCCCCCATCCTTCCTTTCCAGGGGCATCCTGGCTGGGTTGAGCTTCTGGCTGTCCATCGCAGTGTTTATGTTTATTATTTTGTTTATTTCACTAGCTTTTTAAGCTACAGTTTTCACACCACTTAACCAACGATAGAATAAGGATCTTTTAATCTGACTCCAATTTATTGTTAATATTTAAAGATTTTTACGGAAGGTTATGAATTGATTATAAGTTACTGTAATGTTTGAGATGGTTTCTATCATTTGCAATGCTTTAAGCTATATACCCTTACAAAGAAATATGAATATGACTAATATATATGTAACCTCAGAGGTTAAAGCTGTTTAACTAGTTTGTTTTTTATAGTATGACCTCAGGGGCTATATGCAGCCTCAGAGAGTTAGCGCCACTCTTTAACATGTGTTCCAGAATAAAATGTGAGAGGCATGGCAGCTTAACTTAACATGTGTTACCCACCCTGTGTGTAATCAGTTTCATATTATATGTAGATATAAGTTACATGCAAGTTGAAAGAGAAACATTATTAAACTACCATATTTTGGCTAGCTGGCACTCAACAGCCTTGAGGGTTTACTAGAAAAAACATTGTTTTTCAAATTTCATTTTATCTTTAACACACCCACACTGAGATAAATTGAGTCCCTGATCAAACTGAAATGTATGCCTCTTGGGCAATGTTTTTTAAACTATGGGTTATGGATATGGTTCTGATGCATCAGTACATGATTGTGTAGCACTGTAGATTGTGGCCAGTGATATACAAGTCAAAATCCTCTATTTAATGTACTGTTTATTGCAATAGTCTAAGACATAGTCTATAAATAAAGTCATAGTGAAAGTGAACTTTATTGTCATCTCAACCATATACAAGTATACAGATAGATGAAATTGCGAAGCTCAGGGTCCACAGTGTAACAACATGATGTACAAATAATAAATTAAAAATAGAATTAAAATTTAAAAATGAAAGAATTAAAAATTAAAACACAAACAAGACAAGACATTGTGCAAAGATAGGACAAAGAAGTAGCAGCAATATTGATGTGTAAGATATGTAATATAATAAATAAATAAATAAATAATAGATATAGATAATACAGAGATTATCAGTGTATGATAATAGTTGTTTAAGATGTGTATAAACAATAACAGGTCAGAATGTTTCACAGCAGAAGGATATCAAGAGTGTCAAAATACTTAAAGGTCAGTATGAAATTTTCAGTTCTTTTCTACATGCACACTCATCTTTGCAGGACAGTGGCTTTCATGTATAAAAGTTCTGTTTTTAAAGGTGGTTGAGGCTGTGTGGAAGGTCCCAGGGGGAAGCCTGGTGTTAAGGAGTCTAACAGCTTGGGTAAAAACTCTCCTGCAGCCTGGCAGATTTGGCTTTGATGCTGCAATATCTTCTCTTGGATGGCAGAAGTGCGGAAAATCCATGTGAGGGGTGTAAGGGGTCCTTGCACAATGCCGCAGGCCTTGCGGACACTGCGTTTGTAAAATATGTCCTGTAGTGAAGGGAGAGGCATCCCAGTAATGTTCTCTGCTGTCTTCACTATGCAGGCACTTGCGGTCGGATATGTTGCAGTTTCCATACCAGACAGCGATGCAGCTGGTCAGGACACTCTCCATGGTGCCTCTGTAGAGCATGGTGAGGATGGAAGGGCGAAGACTGCTTGCTTCAGCCGCCTCAGGAAGTGTAGTCTCTGCTGGGCTTTCTTGATTAGTGATGAGGTGTTATGTGTCCACATAAGTTCCTCAGTTATGTGCACACCAAGGAACTTGGTACTCCTAACAATCTCCACATCTAAACTGTTGATGCTGAGTGGGATATGGGCAGGCTGTGATTTTCTGAAGTCCACAATTATCTCTTTTGTCTTGTCGACATTGAGAGATAGATTGTTGTCTTCACACCATGCAGACAGCCGTTTCACCTCATCTCTGTATGCTCTTTCATCATCCCTTCTTATCAGTCCCAGCACCGTCGTATAATCTGCAAACTTGATGATGTGGTTGGTGTTGTGCGTGGCTGTGCAGTCGTGAGTCAGCAGGGTGAACAGCAGTGGACTAAGCACACAGCCCTGCGGTGCTCCAGTGCTCAGTGTGATGATGCTGGAAGTGTTATGGCCCAACCGAACTGACTGGGGCCTCTCTGTCAAGAAGTCCAGGATCCAATTACAGAGGGTGGTGTTCCAGGCCCAACCTGCTCAGTTTTACAAACAGCTTTGCAGGGATGATTGTGTTGAAGGCAGAGCTAAAGTCTATGAATAGCATCCTGACATATGTGTCTTTTTTTCCAGATATGTTAGGGAGAGGTGAAGGGCAGAGTATATGGCATCCTCAGTTGACATGTTTGAGCGGTATGCAAACTGAAGAGGGTCAAGGGAGGCAGGGAGATTAGTCTTTATGTGTGACATGACTAACTTTTCGAAGCACTTCATTATGATTGGCGTGAGTGTAACTGGTCGGTAGTCATTCAGGCATGTCACTGATGATTTCTTCGGCACTGGTATGATGGTGGTCAACTTGAAGCATGCTGGGACTGACGACTGGCTCAGAGATGTGTTGAAGATGTCTTTGAGGACACCAGCCAGTTGACTGGCACATTCTTTGAGCACAAGACCAGGTATGTTGTCAGGTCTTGCAGCCTTGTGTGGATTGACTCTGGATAGAGTCCTCCTCACATCTGTTATGGAGAGACAGAGTGCTTGGTCAGTGGAGGGAGGTGTTGGTTTTCTCGCATGCTCTTTGTTCTGCGCCTCAAACCGTGCAAAGAAGTTGTTCAGCTCATCCGGAAGGGAGGCATCACCATCACTGCTGTATGGGTTGGGCATGTAGTTTGTAATTGCCTGAACGCCCTGCCACATACGATGTGTGTCTCTGGTGCTGCTGAATTGTTTGTTGATCTTTTGCGCGTATGCCCACTTAGCTCTCCTTATAGCATGAGACAGGTTGGCTCTGGTCACCCTGAGAACGGCCTTGTCTCCAGATCTGAAGGCTGCATTTCTGATCTTGAGTAGCTTGAGTAGCTTGCCACTGACACTTCAAAAACAGCTTTTGATTCCGTGGTTATATGGTGAAGCAATCAAACAGAGATGAAAGACGTGCAAAGACAAGTATAAGAAAGGGGAAAAGAGGAGGGAATATGACAAACAAGCTTGTGAAGTGAAGGGATGGCAGCGCTAGTCTGAAATGTTTAAATGAAAAGAACTAGTGAGGCGGGAGTTTTGGAAAGTCACACAGTATTGTGGAGACTTATGCCTTGCTGTGGCAGTGTTTTTTCTTAAATGTAGTTTCAGTGATCGTGTCTAGTTGTTGTGTCATCATGCCATTATGGCATGCATTTAATTTACAGTAAATCTGTAACTGAGGTGCAAAGAAGATTTTGTATTAAGTTTAATGTGCTACGGCGAAGGTGAGTTCATTCTTGTGACTTTATTTTAAAGTGGCTGATTAATTTCAGTCTAGTGGTACTGTGAATGTGTGGATGTGTTTAATAGACCACTGAGAACTGAAATATGATAATATAACAATAGCATGCAACAGACTATAGAACAGTCTTTGGCATTTAGCATGGCAATAGCCAGTAACATTAAACACTTGAGACTAGACTGTGTTCGCTGAATTATTCAACAAAATTTAATCCATCAACCATATAAAATGCAAATAATGCCTATATTTTTTTACAAATAGTTTGGCTACATGACTCATCTTTTTCACTTAGTTTATTGAATTGTTAAATGAAAACCAGGTTATGCTAAACAACTTTTAGAAGAACATATTGTTACTGCATGTTGAAAAACATTATTAACAAAAAATGATGTTATTCAAGTCAAGGTAAATAAACAGTATCAATTACTGTATATAAAAATCAACCATAAAATCAGAACCCGAATTATACACCCATTCAAAAATGCGACACATTTTTTTTAAAAATCTTCTTGCTTCCTCCAATTTCGCACCAATTTCTCAGACACATCAAATTTTGTTGCAGCAGCGCAGTTACCAATTTCTTTCACCACTTCAACGACTTTTAATTTAAAACCAGCTTCATATTTTCTTCTGATCGAATGCCCCATCATAGATAAGGGATACTCTTACAATAGTGTGAGATACAAAAAAACACAAAACAGTGCAAATGTTGCTTCGGGTATTACTGTGTGGTCAAGTAGGCACAATACATTAAAAAAGGTAGTATGCTCCGTGGTTACTCTCTCAGGTGGGCATTAGCATATCATAATCTCTTGGACCAATAGCATGAGTTGTCCGCATTCGACTTATACGACCGACATTACAAAATACCGGAAATTATATGGTAAAATCATAAAATATGGGACAACTTAAATGCAAGTATATACGGTAATTATTTTGGATTGCTCTTTTTCTTTTTAAACACCACGACTGGAGTCCCAAAGTCAGGTGATTATTCTTACAATCATTTAAAATATCATCATTTCCTCGTGCAGCACCTATAAAGAAAAACTGTTTTCTTTCAGTTAAACTTAAGCTTACATTAATCATTTACTCTGGCAGTAATATACAGTACCTCATTGATCTATTTCCTATTTTGAATGATAATTATTCTTTTATTAACAATAAATTTGAAATTCCACTTTTCTCTTTTAATAATATTCAAGTGAGAAATATGTTTGAATGGAAACAGAAACCTTTACTGTTTTTCATTACATGGCTATTTCTATTTGTCTGTGTATGGCTCTGTTGTTATGGTAATAGTCCTCTTCTTAGGTCCCAGTATAGGATCAATTTTCTTATTTGGTTCCTGAGATTAAAAAGGTCAAGAACTCCTTGCTTTGCCATATAGCAGGTGATTGTCTACTCAGCTCAGTAAGGTGCCCCCATGCCATCTGAATCCTCTGCCTTTTGGTCTTTTGATCACAGTTTGCTAAAAAGGGTTGGGGGGTGTTCTTGGACAGAGAACAAGGACAACTCATTCTTCAGCTCATTCAACTGTAAGACCTATCACAAGACAAGTGGGACTTTAATTCTGTATATAGGGCAAAAGGTATTGGATGTTCTTTTTGAAATGGAACTGCAGTTATGAACTGTAGCATAAAGAAAGCAGCTGAGAAAGTCAGAACAGTGATTTACTTAGCCATAAACCAATAGTCTGCATTTTGGGAAGAGATTTTATTAAAGGCTTTTCACATGTCTGGGCTAGAAATATCATATGAAGAGATTGTGTTGAGATTGGCTACACACTTACCTCAGTCAAAACCCAGAAAAAACAACATAGATGCTGAGAAAATGTGGAAACTTTGAACAAACAGGAACTTGGCTGGAATTCAAACTTTTTGCATTAAATTGTGAATCAACAGCACTAACTACTTTGTTACTTTGTCATCACCTACAAAATCAACCACCATTTATATTAAATCTTTCTCATTGACAACCATCACAAAACATGAAAAAAAATCTATATTTGAAATATGTTTAATAGTGCAGGAAGACACAACAACAAAACATTTAACTAAAATTAAGTTTATTTCTTAATACTGTAATGAGTTGATGTCACATGTCTGTGTAGGCTTTCCTTACACTTGCTTATTTAATTTTGCAAACACTTCACTCACTCCCCAGCAAACAATGCATTTCTATAATCCTCTAAGATAACTCCCGTTATAAATGATGGGTTTGATTAGAAGTATTATAAAATCACTTTGGCCGGAATAAATATTTAGATGGCAATGAATTCTCAAGAGATGAATTGATCAAACAATGTGTCAGATTCTCTTCCTATCTGACAAAGTGTTTTGTCTTTATATTTCCAAGCCAATTAAACAGGCGTCTGAAAGGACAAACCTGCTCTCCCTTGTGTCTGTTCCAGGCGGCTATTTTACTTGTCTCTAATCACTAGCTGTTTTGTCTTCTTCTGAAATCCTTAAGCTCCCTCAACCTATAGTAATTCCTTTGCAACTAGTTGTGGCTCTTCATATTTCATTACTGTAATTTATTATGAAGGTCATTTTTATAAATAGGCTGAGGGTAAACCAATTTCTGTCTCAACTTAATTAAAACTCAGCTACTGCACACTGGCAAACCTAATGTGTTCTCAGCATTCAATAATCAACAGAAGTAAATCATCTCTGCTTTATTGAATCAGAAGCCAGCAGGCTGGAACAAATGCAGAAAATAAATAGGAGGACTTGCACATGCTTAGAATAATCGCTGCTACAGTCGCCAAACTGCATGGCGCACAATTGAAAAGGACTTATTGGGAGGGTAACAATGGCACATTTATGCAAACTCAAAAACGCATTGATTAAAAAATGTGCATTTTTTAGTTTGACGCATATTATAATATTTTGATATTATTACAGTACTGTATATTTGTTTTGACTCCCAATAATATGTGTTTGTAAAATATAGCCAAACATTTTCAAACCCATTTAATCCAATTTAGGATCGCGGGGAATGGCTGCAGCCTGTGCCAGCAGGTTTCACGGTGACTGTTTGTACCCGGGAGGCATCGATCTCAAAGATGTTGTGTTTATTGGATAAAACGTAGCACTGAAAGTTAAACACATGAAAACACAAATTTATAAATAAACAGGATAAAAACAAAATCCTGCTGGTATCCAGGGTCTTTCTATATGATATGTAAACCCCTATTTACTCAGTACAGTGGCTCACCTACTGCCTACTTCATACTACTGTACCTCAAAACACTGGCTTTGTCTCACGTATATGCGTATATTATATACAGTACATATATCTTATATTTGTCCTGTATGCACATATATATTTTCAACATAAAATTAAGCAATGGATGCAGGGAATACCTTTGGTTAGGCTGTTGTGGCATCCAGCTCTTACATTGTTATCAGTCACTGTCACTGACTTAAAGTAGAAGTGTGACAAGAAAGGCAATGGGGGAATTCCATTAGCTACACTAGAAAATCTCCCTGTCACAGCTTGTGTCACTGGTGGGATAACAAGAGCCAAACTATCATACAGATCAAAGCAATAATGGTCTGTCCAGATGTTAAATTAAACTTAAGTGACAGTCTTAGCAAATGTACAGTACAGTCCACTCAATGTGCAGCAAGAGAACAGAGGAGAGTGATGGCCTCTAATTTAATCCACCTAGACATTTTATCTTCCCCTTTTTACTATATACTGTACATCACATACTGCGGTGGGCTGGCGCCTGGCCCGGGGTTTGTTTCCTGCCTTGCGCCCTGTGTTGGCTGGGATTGGCTCCAGCAGACCCCCATGACCCTGTAGTTAGGATATAGTGGGTTGGATGTTGGATGGATGGATGTATATCACATAAGCATATACCTGGATTAGACACTTTTCTGAAATACATTTTCTTGTGATGAATTTTCCATTTTCTTTGCCTAAACCTTTGCAAAGAGAAAAAAACTTTCCCATTAGAATGTTTTTTCTCACCTTTGAGTCTGACAGAGTTTTTGTGTGTCTATGGATTGTGTTTATGTGTTTGTGTATGTGAGATCAAGTAGACTTGAGCTTTGCTTTAGTGAAAACATATCAGTTGGCAGAGGAAATTCAGCATTTTGACAGGGTCAATAAAATAAATAAAATTTGCACACCAGTGCCCACTTTCTTATGTGCTGACATCATGTGTGCACAGCTCTTGGACCAAGAAATCCTTCACCTGATTTGTTCTGAAGATAATGTACAGGAAAACACTAAAGACAATGTATCTGAACATAAGATAATACAGATACAATCCACAAATTGACTCTTCTTCAGATAATGAAGAAACACTTGAAGACTGACATTTTTGTCCAGAAACTACCAAATAACTTGGTCTTCATATCCATGCAACCATCACCATCAGGGCAAAGTCAAATATACAAGTACAACAAATATATCATAAGGTCTAACCCAGGACCATCTACAATCGACCCTTGACATACGACCGGCCTGACATGAACAACTTGATTTACGACCAAAATATTTGTTTTGACGACCAACATCTTGTGTTTTGAATGTGGTCACGTGTATCCGTGTGCGATTGTAAACAAACAGCCGAGAGCGTTCGTAGCGTCAGTCGGTGCCCAGATACATGTGTTTGTGGACGTAATTTCGGTCAATGCAGTGATTTATTTATATATATAATTCACTAAGACCATGGCACGCAAGACGCTAAGGAAGGAAGAGAAGGTAACGAAGGTAAAGAAAGCGATTGTTAAGGGATGCTAGCTAGCAGGTTGGTGCGGCAAATGATAATGACATTAGGCTGAGTCAGCACCGGCTTGCTTTGGAGTGTATTATTACAGCAGTTCAAAGCATGGCCAGCTTTGAACTGAGTGCTCGACTACAGTCATTATTAACTTGAGAAACAGCGATCACAATCGAAACGAAGAAGGAAATTGTGCGGAAATATGAGAGTGGCGTTTGTGACCGATCTCGCTAATATGTACAGCATGTCGAAATCCACCATCTCGACAATTTTATAAAGAAAAGATTTGCATAAGGAGGCTCCTTCTAAACAATAACCACCTTCCGTTTCATTCTCCTCCTCCTCCCTTCTTGCAGCCCAAAGATGTCAAATTAAATGGTGAGTACAGTATGAAATTGTTGTTTCTGGTAGGCTAGACACTTTTTATAACTTTTTGGTTAGTACATTAGAAAAATTATTGGTGTTTTGGTAAATTATGCGCATTATACAACCCTTTTTTATTATGAAAAGGTTAAGTAAGTGTTGCTGTGGGAGGTTCGGAGTACATTATGAGTATTTCCATTATTTCTTATGGGAAAAATAGTCTTGACTTACAACCAACTTGAGTTACAAACAGCCCTCGCGAACGAATTGAGTTCGTAAGTCAAGGGTCCACTGTATATTGGTTGTTTCCAATGGATAAGACATTCAATTAACCTTCCAACTCATTTCTCACACCATCTATTTAATAAATCATCTTGCAGATTATCAGTATTGCAGTCTGGAGAATTATGGAGAAGACTGGAAGAGGATGGATTGTGTAGTCATACCTATACGGGTCTGCTGATTTTGGCTGGTGTCTACATGTCCAAAGGAGAGGCATCTTCCAGTCTTTGGGATGCTGAAACTGGAAAGACAGTTTTTCATGCTACAATATCTTTAAAGACCTTATCCACTATCTTCTGAATCAAGAAATTTGACAACTGAGATTCCAGACATGCACAGCAGATCACAGACAAACTAGTAACAATCAGAGATATTTCGGCCATAAGGGTGGGGTGGCTGTCTCCCATGTTCATCCCAGGGCTTGAAGTCACCCTAAAATTTATGATTGGATCCAGTCAGGGGTAAATTACAATATTCTTGTCTGGAAGTTCTCCTATTGTAAGTTTTGTTCTTTATTGTTATAGAGTACAATCATAATATTATTTTTGATAAACTAGCAGAAAACAATCTCCTACATACAGTATAACTACACATTTAGTAATCAAGTTATAGCAAAATTTGAAGTTTCTTAATTCAAATTAATTATTTTATATATTTAAATTAAAAAAAGAAACTTTATTTAAAAAAGAAACATAGTTAATGCTTAATTATAATTGGTGAAAATGGGGCTGGTCATTGTTTGCCTGAGGACAACAAATGTAGGCTGAATTTGAAAACAAAATAAAGATTAAAAAAGGAGGAAGTACAACAGCTTACATCTAAGTGGATTGAACATTAGATTGCATCATCTCACAGGTGATTAAAGCAGCAGCCCGAGACTGACATAATATTACAAATTAGCTCAAAAAAAAACAACTCCCTGAGTGATGAGGCCTTAAAAATTCTACAAAAGTCATGTAAAGACGCTCAGAACAGGAAATGGTGTAACAAGTACTTAAGAGAAGACACTGGTTGTAACCAAGGGGTCAATGTAAGTAAAGGCAGAAGGAATGGCTTCCATATTTAGGAACTGTTGAGGAAGGTACACTTGTATGTCCATCGATAATGTTTGATATGCAGTTCATATCAGGTTCAGATGGATTTGTGAACAGGCTAAATATCAAAGCCCATGAGACACTTACTTCTACACTATTGCCCATCAACCTGAACATGGAGTTAGGAGGCACTTAAAATAGTATAGAATGTAGTTTTAATTTAATTAGTAAATATATGTGCTATTTTAGAGCACATTGTTCTTTGCCAATGGTATTCTTTGGTGGTTCCTTTAAATTTAATAATTCTTCTTTATTGTGATATTGTACTCCTTATGTTCAACAGAAGAATCCTTTTGGTCATAAGCCATTATAATGATGAATGCACAGTTATAGCCTATTAAAACCCATCTACACTGTTCAAAGACCTCAGGGAAAAAGTATAAGTGCTCTCACTTTGGTTCTATTTGTCTCTTGGTAGATGTCAGATCAAGTAATACACATTTTTATTGTTAACAAAGCAATTACTGTATTTTATGTGAACTGTGGGGTCATACAGTTTTACTTGTGCAGTCATGAAGTGCAGTAGTGTGTTTATGCCGTGATTGTTCAATAACTTTTCTTATAGTTCAGAACAAAGTGTTAGAAGATTACTTGAATTATGTTGAAATGAAAGCTGGAAAGATAATGAGCATCTGCAAAAAGACAACATTTAAATGATGAAAGTCCAAATATGTAAAATAACATTTAAATATGGAATATATTATTTTATGTAATGTATAACTTAACTTTAAAATTATGATTCAAACTCAAAACTCCACATTTAAAAAAAAATGAATCAAATGTAGAAACCTGAAATAAATCAATTTATTTACTTAAGCTGTTTAACTATAATGATACTATAAAAATAAACAGTTAGCTCTCAAGTATGATATTGCATTTTTTCTTTTTTTTTGTCAAAGACCTGCTGAATCATTTGCATGCCACTCTAACCTGTTAAATAACTGATTTTTGCGATTCTATCTCCATGAGTTTCTCAGTTGTATTTTTAAATAAGGAACCTTGCCTGGTTTACTTACACATGGATCTCCTTGGTAGATAAAACTCACACATAACAGACCTAGGTTGAGACATATTAAAGAAGATGCTAAGGGAATGATAAATGTTAAACATTGTGAAAAAGGTCCAAGAATTCTGATATTCAAACAATTTTCTTATAACCTTGACGCTTTGTCTCACAATACTTGGTACATTTAAAACAAACATTTGTAATTTTTATAACATTGTATACTACTGCATCTTTTTTAATAAAGTCCTGTTTGGCTAAATAGAAACTGTCATCTTTATTTCTCGGTCTGTCTATTCAGTCATTTTTTAAACAGATATGTTTGAAAAACAAACCAATAAACTAAAATTTGCATGTCTCTGATTTCAAACTAATTGAAGACTTAGTTGTTATTAACTTATATTCTCAAGATTTGCATGAAGTTATCCATCTGCTTTGGTTATTTCAGCACTCTTTCTGCTGCATTGATCCACTGGCCTATCTCTCAGTAAACTCTACCTTCATAAAAAATGTAATTTAAGCTTTACTTTTAGAAGATACTCCTCACTCATCTGCCTTTCTAGAAAAGGACTATAATTTCAGATTTGGACATGCTAATTTTAAACTTAACAGTGTCATCCTTGATATGTGTCAGAGATCACAGTCAGAAAAGATAAAGAATACATTATCTTGAAATAGCAAAAATGCCACAGGTGTATAGATCTTTCATAATGTATAAAGACTGTCAACTCCCCTGGCCTCTCAAGCATGGGTGACAAGAACAAAGAGTTATTCCAACGTTTCATGGCTTGGGCAGAATATACAGTATGTTGATCCTCTTGGATTTGAGGTTTGATAGATAGTTCTGAATCCAGAATGGCCTTTCCCTGGGAGGATAGGACATGTGATCAATCAGTAAACGGAATACAGCCTGTTAAAATACCGCCTCTTATCTTCTTCTTAAAAATGGGGACAACCACCAAGTCTGACAGTCTTGAGACACTGTACCCTCTTTGTAGTATTAAAAAGCATGCTAGCCACATTTGAAAATTTATTTTATCCACACCTGTGGCTTTGACAGTGTAGAGTTTTTTAAACTCTGTTGTGACCTCACACATGAAAATAGACCAAATTACAACAAAATGTTTCTCACTGGTATCCCCAATTGAGGTCAACCTTTTTACACTTTTTCTGAGAACTTGGTAATATTCTTCCCAATTGTTTGTCTTTGAGGACACTCTTCCTACCCATGTTACAGCCACTATAGTAAATTCCATCTTTTTGGGATGGTGGTACTGTGGAAGAGTGGGTCCGTGACTCTGAAAGAATGGCTGGGTTTTATAATAATCCATTGGCAGTATCAGTCTTCGTGGGTGAGCTTGTGCAGCTACGGGGTGTTGATGGGGTAATTGGGGCGAGATGCACCTGCACGCGAAGGTGAAATCTCTCTCAATTGCTTCATCAGCTTCCTGTGGTACATGATTGAGACACTGCACCCATGGAGCCGTACAAGCACAGAAAGAACGGAAAAGAAGAAATGATAAAGAAAAACGAAAGATTTATTACCCATTAGGTCTTCTTAGTCTATACAGCAGCAACTCTTGATGTTCAGAATCTGTTTTAGAAAGTAATTTGGGATGCATATCAGTCAGTAAAGTTCTAAATCTCTTCCAGACAATATGAACATACTAGAAAAGAGAATCTGCAAGTAATAAAATTCAAGACCTCATCTTACTAGATTCAAACATCTATTGACCTCTGTCATCATAGCAAAATCCTTGCTGTCAGAAAAAGACTGAAAGGATTTTTCTTTAATAGAAAGATAACCTGGAGAACCTCCACAGTAAACTAAATTTAGCAAATGTCACACATACAAAACTGAAGACTTTTGAGACAGCACATTTTAAGTGAATGATACAAAATTGTAATTTGGCCAGTAACTATACACTGACTTTGCTCAGAGAAACTTTATATAATTCATCAATAATGATGGTAAAACTTGGGTGGTTGGCAGTGAGGCCTGTTCTGCTGTTCCAGTTTGAATGTACCAATGTTATTAAATCTACTATTAATTCCACAATCCAAGGGTTTAGTACAAAAAATCAGAGAATATAGATTTGAGAGATACATTGAAATAAACATTGATTAACACAATCAAATTTTTAGAACAACATTTTACAGAAGAAAATCTTACCCTCCACAAGCAATTCATGACCACAGCTTCTTTGAACAGGATAACTAAACAGACATTTTTTTCATTCTCAAGCATGCTCTGCACCTTAAGGCATACACATTGGATAGGAGGACTGCATGAATGTGTTGGCTCTTCTGTATAAGTAGGAGTGATAGCCTGAATGAGGTATGCTGCCTTATGTGTGAGGCAAGCATGATGACGTACATGCTGATTGATGGAGATTAATGGGAGGTCTGCTGGGACTGGTAGAAAAAATTTCTAAAATGTTGCGACAAACACTAGGGTGCATTTTCCTCTGTAGGGGCTTTGCCATCTGTGCAATAGTGTCACTCTGAATAGCCAGAGAATTACTGTTGAGTCATTATGTGAATTCGTTAGTCTGTAAATGGAAACATTCTGAGATTTCTCGTTTACCTTAGAGGGGAAGGTTTAGTGTGGAATGAAAAAAGGAGGAAGCAGCTAGAGAGCCGTGGCAACTTTCTGAATTACCTGTTTGAGAGAAGGTGGAACTATGTTGGGAGAGAAGACCTCCGATTTGACCTAGAAGAGAAGTTGGTTCATTCAGACAAAGCGTAGTGAGCTGGTGTACTGCAAGCCAGTGGGCTCTCTTTCATTTTTTTGAAATATTTTTTCCTAGAAAACCTTTAGGAAGAAAAATGATGAAATGGATGTTTTTAAAGTTTTTTTGTCTGTTCTTTATGTATTACTTTTTGTGACTTTGAAAATCATTACATTTGAACTAAGTGAATTAATCAAGTGGTAGCTGTGACACAAGACTGTGATTTTTTTTCACTGTTTTAATAAACAGTTTTTGTATTATTCTCTATATGGTGTCTGTGTTTCTTCTCAACCACCCTGGTTTATCCTTGGTTTCATGAATTCAAAAAGACTCAAATACAAACCGTGCTGTAGTCATGTAGCACAGACCTTCACATGCTCCACTGTACACCCTCTAATAAAAATAACAGCCCACCAAAAGGCAGACAATAAAATGCTTTAATTAAACACTATATATGCCAGTAAATACCAGACTAGCTCTTTCAGACCTTTGTTACTATTTGGGAAGATCTTCTTGTATCCAATGAACTAGTTTTTACACTTGATTATCACTTCCAAATAATGCTTTATCCCTGATTGCTCTCTTGCTGTGAAGTCTTTCCTCTAAGTCTTGTTCTAGTGTCAGTGATTTAGAGGAGTCTTAAACTCAGTTCTAGGTCAGTACTTTTATTCAATTTGCGTTTTTGTGACATCTGCTTTAGCAAGCTTCCTTATAAGATACTAAACACTCTGGTGCCCTCAGAGGTGTTACCTCCCATTCTCCATGTATAGCGCAAACTTCAACTTGAGCGTTATAACTCAGATATTCCAATTACTGGGAAACACCCTTGCTCTAGCCTGTATCACACAAGAGCCTGTTATGAATAGACCTCTTTTTAAGGTTTTTCACCATTCTGCTTTATTACAAACATGAACCTTTTTACCAAAAGTCATAGTTTGGTTTCCAGTGTTGCATGTGTCCAGCTTACTTAGCCTACTCACTTTGCTTTATTTATTTGAGATGTTGCCTGTCTTCTGTGTGGATTTTGCTTGTTCTTCTGTGCTCCCAGATGTTCCATTAAGGCTTTTGGTTTCCAGTAACAGTCCAAGACAACATTATGAAAAAAAAATAATTGTGATGTTTTGTGTGTTTGCTTGAGTGCATGAAGCAACAAACTAGAATCCTGTCAAAGTCTAGTTTCTATGTTACATACTGTATGTTTCTGTCCCATTTCACTGATCCAGTTAAAGTGGGTATGCTATATAAATGGAGGAATAGATAGAAATTACAACTGTATATTTAGTTTCCAGCTTCCAATATCAGCCTATTTTTGTTCATTAATCAGCTGGGTGGTAATTGTGGACGATGGGCAGGGTTTTAGATCTCATTGCACTAGAATGTGGACATAAATCTGGCAATCTTTTGTCTGGTATTAATTTATAATTGCATATACAATACTGCAATATTAAACACTACATCTAAAACAGTGGAGAAATATACAATGTTGGGAGGCACAATGGGATTTGCCCTGCCAGTGAAGCAGCCAAACAAGTACATCCCTATGACAGGCTAAGAAGTAAAAAATCTGTAAAAAAACAAAGACATCAAAAAATAAAAATAAAACAAGTGAAAGGAAGCAACAGGGCATAACGCCTTTGAGCTGTAGTGCTGCATGATAAGGAGGAAGCAACATTTCTAAACACCAGCAAAATGTGGAAGCAAAAAGTAATGTAATTCAGCATAAACTGAAACATTTAAAGGTGAATGTTCAGCATTAATTATCACCTGAACTAAAATAAGCAATCATACACCATTCCTTAGGCACATTCATACTGTGGGGGTTTCAGTCAATAATCATATAAAGTGATATATCTATACTAATAAAAGGCAAAGCCCTCACTCACTGACTGACTCACTCATCACTAATTCTCCAACTTCCCGTGTAGGTAGAAGGCTAAAATTTGGCAGGCTCATTCCTTACTGCTTACTTACAAAAGTGGGGCAGGTTTCATTTCAAAATTCTACACGTCATGGACATAACTGGAACCTATTTTTATCCATATACTGTAATAGATTGCAGCTCGATGGCCATGGGAGACGGAATTGCGTGTCGCATCATTACGCCTCCCACGTAATCACGTGAACTGACTGTGAACGCAGTACGTAGAAAACAAGGAAGAGCTCCAAAGAGCACTGAAGAAAAAACGCATACAAAATATTCATAAGTGCAGCTACTGTGGAAACAAAGCATGGTGTAAACCATAAGTTTAAATTAAGTTTACAGACACACTCCTGCTGCCGTTTGTCATGCCTTCGACAAATGCTTTATTCGCGAGATACAAGTTTAATGAGAAGACACGAGGTATAAACGAGACTTTGGATCACTTTGTAACGGAGTTAAAATTGCTGTAGCGAGGAACTTTAAGTGCCGGGTCTTATTAAATTAAATAAAGCCGTGAACATCGCAACATCACACAAGAGAGCAGCTCACGTGAACTGACTGAATGCAGTACGAGTGATCCCTTCCATGAATCAAACCTGTTCAAAAGACACATTACACAATTGACAAGGTAGGAAAAGAATATGCTCCAAGCTGAGCTCCATAGCTAACGCAGTCTTGCGGAAGCAACTTTGTCACACTGCCACCAAATACTCACAGAAAAATCCACAAGCTAATACACACACTGTCTCTAGAGTTTCTCCACACTCAATGTATTCCTCGCATCCCTGTTATACCCTCTGATCTCCCATTTCAATTCAAATGCCTCCAATTTTCAGTAAGGCTCTGCTTCGCGATGACACGTAATAAGTCTCAGGGACAGACCCTACAAAAGGTTGATTTCAGGCAAAATTGCTTTTCTCCTGGACAATTATACGTTGCATTCTCAAGAGTGAGTTCGCGCAGCTTCGTCATATTACAACCGGAGTGCTGAACTGACAACGTGCTATACAAAGAGAACTATAACAATCGTAATAAACGAACAATAAAACAGCGGAGAACCCGTGGATTAAACAAAAAGGCAGCTTTCTTGGCGAAGCAAGGAAAAAGGATGGCCTTATATGTCATTCGTTTATGAAACAGCGGAGAAGCTGTGTAAAGACTGCTTCACAAAAAAACAGCGGAGTGCCTTATATGAGCAGGCAGTCAGCTAAAGAAGGGAATCAATAAATATCTATAATTGTAATAAACGAACAAAAAATAGCGGAGAGGCCGCGGATAAAATAAAGGAAATAGGTACCTGAACAGTAAAGTAAGTCTCAAATAGCTACACAATAACTATAACAATCGTAATAAACGAAGAATAAAACAGTACAGAACCGTGAAGCAAAGAGAAAGGACAGCCGTATATGGCGTTCGTTTATAAAACAGTGGAGAAGCTGTGTAAAGGCAGCTTCACAGAAAAACAGCAGAGCGCCACACTCTGAATGTATTCCTCGCATCACCATTATACCCTCTGATCTCCCATTTCAATTCAAATGCCTCCAATTTCCAGTAAGGCTCTGCTTTGCGATGACAATTAATAAGTCTCAGGGACAGACCCTACAAAAGGTTGCCATTGATTTGAGGCAAGATTGGTTTTCTCCTGGACAACTATACATTGCATGCTCAAGAGTAAGCTTGCACAGCTTGGTCATATTACAACCGGAGTGCTGAACTGACAACGTGGTATACAAAGAGATCCTTAACAGATATATATATGTGTATGTATGTATGTATATATATATATATATATATATATATATATATATAGATCTGTATATATATGTATGTGTGTATATATATATGTATATATATGTTGATATATATATATATATATATATATATATATATGTATATTGTCCGGATGGAAGTGGTACCCAGCTGGGATGCCTGAGAAGACAGGAGGAGGGCTGGTGCCTCCTACAGACCTCGAGGGGGCGAGCGCCCTGGAGGCCTCGGGTAAAGAGCTGGGAAGCTCGACCCTGTAGGGACCCGGGATTACCGCCAGGGGGACCCCAATACCAGGAAGACCCTAGACCACAGCACTTCCGCCACACCCGGAAGTGCTGGGGGGAAGAGAAAACGGGGACACCCAGAGTGCTTTTAAGGAGACAGCCGGCACTTCTGCCACACTGGGGCGTGTCGGTGGGAGATTGCTGGGAACACACCTGGAGCACATCCGGGTGCTTATTTAAAGGGGCCGCCTCCCTGCAGAAGGGACAAGAGTCAGGTGGAAGAGTGACAAGGTCTGGAAAAGGCAAGAGGCGGCCTGAAGAAAAGAGAGAGAGAGAGAGAGAGAAGTCATTGGATTGGCCTGGACTGAGGGGTATTGGGGGGCTTGTGAGTACTGAACTGGATTAAACTGATAAAAAATAAATGTGTGCTGGGTGACATGAGTGTGTCTGCCTGTCTGTGTCCGGGGCAAAGTTCACAATATATATGTAGATGTGTATATATATATATATATATATATATATATGTATATATGTGTATATGTAGATATGTATATATATGTATATATGTACAGTATATATATGTTTATATATGTGTGTGTGTGTATATATATTGTCAGGGATGCCAGGGGCTACGACCCAGCCGGGACGCCTTGAGGGACCGGAAGAGGGTCTATGCCCACCCTGGATCACGTGGTGGCCGCCATCCTGGTTGCTTTGGGGGCCACGGGTAGGGGGCTTGGAAGCCCAACCCTGTAGGGACCCGTGGTCACCGCCAGGGGGTGCCCCAATGCCTTGGGGACCCTGGATCTCAGCACTTCTGCCACACCAGGAAGTGCTGGGGGAAAGAGAAGAAGTGACACCCGGAGTGCTTCCGGGAGAACAGCCGGCACTTCCGCCACACTGGGGCGTGTCCAGGGAGGAGTGCCGGGAAACACCTGGAGCCCATCCGGGGTGAAATAAAAGGGGCCGTCTCCCTTCATTCGGGGCTGAAGTCGGGTGGAAGCAGGACAAAGCAAGAGAGGAGAGTGGAGGCGGCCCGAAGAGAAGGCATTGTGTGGCCAGGACTGTGTGGGGTTTCGTGTGTGCACTGACTTTTGAATTTGTAAATAGTGTAAAATAAACATGTGCTGGTGATGAACAACATGTCCGCCTGTCTGTGTCTAGGCCGCGTCCACATCTGGCGTAGTCGGCAGGATGCTCCGTCTGGTGCAAGACGGGGACCTGAGTCAAAAAATCTTGTTGTTGACGGCCCGGTGCAGCAGGGGACCCCACCCACGTGCCGTGGGAGTGGCGTGCACACAGCGCCGTGAGGTACAAGAACCCCACGGACCGCCAGGGATCCGCAGGAGAGCCATTTTCCCCTGTCGCGGGCTGGTGGCATGCATGGCACGAGTGCAGTGGTTTCCGACAAGTGCGCCGTTGCTGGAGGCGGCCGGGACGGCATTGCGTCCAGAGAGGCCACGCCGAGGACGTTTCCTCAGTTAGACGGGACCTGGGAGCTGAGTTCCCTGCGTATCGGCAGCTGTCCCTTGGGGGCCGGACGTGTTTTCTGTTTTTCAGGCAGGGGCTTCCCGGATCCGTGTCAGTGGTGGGCGCATGCTTCGACAGCGCGGTGGCAGCTGTGGGAGCTGCGGAGAAGGAGACACTGCAGCTCAAGTGGCGCTGGCAACAGCAAGGCTACCGGCAAGCATGTCGCCGCCGCAGGAAGGGAGCCAAAATAGCCGCGGGCTGGAAGTCCCTCCCCCTGACAGGCACGCAGTTGGATGGTGTGTCTTGCGTGCCCGCCGATGACTGGAGAGAGGCGGGACGAAGGAATGTCCATCACGTGCCGGGGGGAGACCTGATTGGGCTGGAGGAAGAGGCCTGCAGGAAGTTTCCGGCGTCTGGGGCTGACGGACAGGTAGGCTCCACGTCGGTTAACTTCCTGTCTTTGCCGGCTGTTCTGTCGGAGCTGGAGACGTGCCTTCAGCCCGCGGAGCAGCATGTGTCGCAGGTGCTACATGCCCTCTGGGCAGATTTGCAGGTACTGGAGATGAAGGCGGTCGCGTCTATGGAGGAGCTCTTGATGGCGATCAGATGGCGCGACGCTGGATTCTTCAGCTGGAGGTGTACGCCGGGGAAGGTGAGTACAGCCATCCCCATACAGCATGAAGGAGGGTATGCTGAAAACAGCTGTGATTGTAATGATCAGCAACAAGTAAGCAATCCTCAGACAGTGGATGCAGCGCAGGAGTGGGCCCCAGGGTGCCAGTAAGAGGGGGGAGCGCAGCCTGTGCGAGGCACAGGAAGGCACCAAATGGTGGTGTTCAGGTGGCGTCTCCGCCCATATCCCTGTTAGGAGAACAGGGCCGGACCTCGGCTGCCCAGGAGTAGGATCCGCTTCGGGGGTAAGCTGCCGTCGCGGGACGTGTCGCTCCTCCCGAGTGGTCTTCGCTGGCTGTGGGGCACTGTCAGGGATGCCAGGGTCTACGACCCAGCCAGGACGCCTTGAGGAACCGGAAGAGGGTCTATGCCCACCCTGGATCACGTGGGGGCCGTCATCCTGATTTCTTTGGGGGCCATGGGTAGGGGGCTTGGAAGCCCAACCCTGTAGGGACCCGTGGTCACCGCCAGGGGGCGCCACAATGCCTTGGGGATCTGGACCTCAGCACTTCCGCCACACCAGGAAGTGCTGGGGGGAAGAGGAGAAGGGACACCCGGAGAGCTTCCAGGAGAACAGCCGGCACTTCCGCCACACTAGGGCGTGTCCAGGGAGGACTGCCGGGAAACACCTGGAGCCCATCCGGGGTGAAATAAAAGGGGCCATCTCCCTTCATTCGGGGCTGAAGTCGGGTGGAAGCAGGACAAAGCAAGAGAGGAGTGTGGAGGCTGCCCGAAGAGAAGGCATTGTGTGGCCAGGACTGTGTGGGGTTTCGTATGTGCACTGACTTTTGAATTTGTAAATAGTGTAAAATAAACATGTGGTGGTGATGAACAACATGTCCGCCTGTCTGTGTCCGGGCCGCGTCCACAATATATATATATATATATATATATATATATATATATATATATATGACAGCAACACTCATAAAAGTGACAAAACAATTACATTGACAATCATGTTACGTTATTTTTAAAATGTTTCCTTTTCTTTTTCATAACTTCTTTAACACACTATTTCGCTGCGAAGCGCAGGTATTTTGCTAGTCATATATATGAGTGAGTATAACATAAAACAACATAATTCAACAATATATAGCAAACAAATGAATAAAACTTACATAATAAAGACCCTGATACTAAACTATTGCCAACACACTGTTCACATACACAAGTCTTTGTTTTATCGTGTTAAGTTATATGGTGACCCTATTTTCCCCTTTTTTTTTTAATTGTTTGAGAAAAACATAACAAAAAAAAACACAACTTTAAAAATAAAAATAAATTAACAAAGAATAAAGACTTACTAATGTGCTTGTCTTGCAGTCTTGTATGTATGTTATCATCCAGTTGACACTCGGAACCAGCCAACTCTATTTAATTTGAAAAGCAACAGGGGCGCGATGCTGCTCAAACATAAAGAATGCTGGAAGTCACCTCCAGTTCCCCGTCTGGTGGCCGTTCCGAGTGTCAACTGGATGATAACATGCATACAAGACCACAAGATCACCCCCCATCATACCCAGATGGGTGTGGGTTAGGGCTGATTTCACCATACAGTATTTTTAGTCGACCATTGAGAAACATGTACCAAGTTTCATGAAAATCGCTCCAGCCATTTGGAAGTGATGCTGGAACATACATACATGCATACATACGTACACACATTGACTTTTAGATATATAGGTTGAGTAAACCTTAATAAAATGTCTAAAACCTCATACACTTACCATTTTGTGATCATGTACTTTAGCACTTCCTACCCCTTCCCTTCTACATCTAAGACCTCAGGCAATTAGACATTGTAAATAAACAGGCCACATGCCTCTCTCAATATCATTGCCGAAATAGAGTTGTCTTAATCATGGTCTTCTTTACATGGCCAGATTGTGAAAGACAGAGGTAAAGGCAAGGTGGTACCATTCTTACCAAAAAAACAGAAACCAACGTGGTAATGAGTACAGAATGTCCTTCGATTCAAAACCAATCATAAATACAGTAGCTGTGTTTTAGACTAAAAGAATCAGTTTATCTGTCCCTTCCAGGGCCAGTTACCAGCAAAAATACTCAGGTACAAATAATTCTCTAGTTGCTATATTTAGTCAGTTTTTGGCCTTCCTACGATGGATGGCTTAAGTCCAAACACAGTCACCCTTGAAAGGCACCACTGTTCTTATGAATTATTTAAAACATGCCTCATGAAACAATATCTAATATTGCATTTGCTTTGTCTAATTTACAAATAAAGATATACAAAATATGTATCAACTTATACGCTAAAAATCACTCCACCACATTGTCTTATATCCATAAAAGCCAGAGTAATTGGCAATGGCACATAATGCAACCGGCATTTGGCAGTAAAAGCTGAGTAGTTTGCTAAAGTTTCAAGAAGAACTATGTCTATGATGACGGCATGGAACTTAAAATAATATGTTGTCATGGGAGCATACTTCAGGATCAGAATGATTTTACATTTACTACAGCAGTACAGTGACTCAAAGAGTACAGACAAAGGTTGGGCAATCAGTGCATAAATATGGTATGGTAAGATGAATCATCTCTCTCTAGGCTCTTCACAAGTGGACTAATGAATGTGTGAGACACACTAACAAAGGCATAAAGGCTTAAATACTTGGCTGGAGTAAAAAAAGCTTCTTAAAATTCTAACCATTATCCAATAATTCTAAGGGAGCTACCTTCATCTCATGTTTCATATTTTTTTGGCCCCAAAGGAGGGTGATCATCCAGGAAGACAATGCCCACATCCACAGCACATGGTGTACATTTGTCCAAAGTTATGAGGTCCTGATGAAGTATGATGCAGGATTTTCTATTCACACTAATGAAGTTTGTTTGATGCAAGGATGGAGCAGCATCCATCATGCACAATTTAGTACTGTCGCTGATTATGTTGCACAGACTTTAATATGGGACATGTTAGGCTATTTACTAATTCTATATGGGTTGCTAGTAGTTTAAATGTATCAGTGCCTACTAAAAGATTGCCAAATATATTTTAATAGTTTTTTAATAACTCTTGCCACATATCTGCTTACACATTTTGTAAGCTTATTTTAGAATTCAGGTGAGCTTTATGCTTTATATTAGAGGGACTGGTAGCTGCCAGGATAGACTTCAGCTCTCCATGATCTTTAATTAAATTAGCTAGGTATGGATGGATGCATAATTTGTTTCTTAGTATGTTAACTTATAGCTTTGCACAGTTTGTCAAAATGCAAACCATTAAACATTTTAATTGACCAATCATTTTAATTTGATATGTGACATCTTTAATAACATGCTGGGCAGTGATTAGCACTTCTACCTCATTAGTCCAGTGTCCAGTATTGGGTCAGATACTGCATCTGTTTGTTGTCTGTGTGACATCTGCACTTTTCCACTCCCACTCTCCTCTATGGACTTTTCTCTAGTACTTGGGCAAATATTTTCAAGGCATGTTTCTCGCCTCCGGCCTGCTTTTATATTTCCCATCTTTGAAGGCGACTCTAAAAGCATTCTGACCATGCTATTTCTCATCCTCATGTGTTTAAGATTCACACCAAAATCAAACTGACCAATCGCATCAAAGACAAACTGGCCAATCAGATTGCTTACAGGAACTGGACACATACACAAACCTTAGTGTTCTATTATGTGATAGACAGCATTTATCCCATTGTCATATACTTACGGGAGTTTATTTTGTTTTCAAACCATGCTACTGCTCTTACATCCATCCATCCATCCTCTTCTGCTTACCCAAGATCGGGTCGTGGGGGCAGCAGCTTGAGCAGAGATGCCCAGACTTCCCTCTCCTCGGCCACTTCTTCTAGCTCTTCCGGGGGAATCCCAAGGTGTTCACAAGCCAGCCGGGAGACATAGTCCCTCCAGCGTGTCCTGGGTCTTCCCCGGGGCCTCCTTCCGGTTGGACGTGCCCGGAACACTTCACCAAGGAATTTTTTGACCACCTCGGTGACCTCAGTCCTAGAGATGGGGGAACCTACCTCCGAGTCCCCAGGCTCATTGGAAGCCATGTTATTGGGATTGAGGAGGTCTTCGAAGTTCTCCCCCCACCGACCCACAACGTCCCGAGTCGAAGTCAGCAGTGCACCATCCCCTCCATATACAGTGTTGACACTGCACTGCTTCCCCCTCCTGAGACACTGGATGGTGGACCAGAATCTCCTCTAAGCTGTCCTAAAGTCGTTCTCCATGGCCTCCCCAAACTCCTCCCACGCCCAAGTTTTTGCCTCAGCAACCACAGAAGCCACATTCCGCTTGGCCTGCCGGTACCTATTAGCTGCCTCCAGAGTCCCACAGGACAAAAGGGTCCTGTAGGACTCCTTCTTCAACTTGACAACATCCCTCACCGCCAGTGTCCACCAACGGGTTTGGGGATTGCTGCCACGACAGGCACCGACCAAATTAGGGCCACAACTCCGGTCAGCTGCCTCAACAAAAAAGGCACAAAACATGGCCCATTCAGACTCAATGTCCCCACCTCCCTCGGGACATGGTCGAAGTTCTGCCGGAGGTGGGAGATGAAGCTACTTCTGACAGGGGACTCTGCCAGATGTTCCCAGCAGACCCTCACAATACGTTTGGGCCTACCAGGCCTGACCGGCATCCTCCCCCACCATCGAAGCCAACTCACCACCAGATGGTAATCAGTTGACAGCTCCGCCCCTCTCTTCACCCAAGTGTCCAAGACATGTGGCCGCAAGTCCATCGACACAACCAGAAAGTCGATCGTCAAACTGAGTCCTAGGTGTCCTGGTGCCAAGTGCACATATAAACACCCCTATGCTTGAACATGGTGTTCATTATGGACAATCCATGACGAGTACAGGAGTCCAATAAAAAAAAAAAAACGACTTGGGCTCAGATTAGGGGGGCCATTCCTCCCAAACACACCCTTCCAGGTCTCACTGTCATCGCCCACATGAGCACTGAAGTCTCCCAGAAAAATGAGGGAGTCCCCAGAAGGTATGCCCTCTAACGCACCCTCCAGGGACTCCAAAAAGGGTGGGTACTCCAGACTGCTGTTCGGCGCATACGCACAAAAACAACAATTCTTTAAAAAAGTATTTGATGAGCATAAGAAAACTAAAAGACATACTCAACCACAGAAAAGCCCTAATTAATTGTTAAAACCCTCAAATGCTGCATTAAGGACAGGGTGGAAGTTAAGAAGTCCCAGTTTTATTTGTGCCTAGTAAGAGTTTAGTACTTAACAATTCAAGATTGAAAGAAAATAGGGATAATTCAAAATATTTAAATTCCATTATGCAGGCAAATGCAAATATCATGGAAGTCCTTGGCTTATCACTTAAGAACAAAACATGAATGATGCCACTGTTAAAAACTCTAATGTTAGGCAGCAAAATCTGAGGCAGAATGCAATACTTAAATGTACAACTCAGTTTATGTCTATGAATGAAACAAAATCTAAAGCATTACCACTGTTTATTGCAAATGGATTACACCAAACTGTAGACCTCTAAATGTAAGTGAAAACACAGGGCTGAGTAAGCATCATTCAGCGTGGTCTGGAAATTTGTACACATTACCTTCACACGGGACAATTGTGTCACATATCAAGGATTTAATTGAAATACAGAAGTCTTCGGAGTTTGAGCAGCAAAGAAATTCTACAGCAGTGGCATTCACAGGAGACTTCTAGACATCATTGGACCACAGTGGTTAAAAATACAAATATTTGTGATTAATCGAGGGACATGATGCGATTAATCACAATTACATTTTTTATACATGACAGTGCTAACAAATACATAAAACAACACTGAAATAAATTATTCATTTATTGCTAGCTGAACTAAAGTGTGAATAAATGAATTACCCTCATAGCTTTTCATTGTCTTTTCATGTCTAACTAGATGCCTGTGGTTGGTTCAGTTTCCTCAGTATTTGTCTCATATAACTGTGAAGGATGCCCATGGTTCATCACTTCTTTTAATGGAAGTTACAAACAACACAAGTGAAGTAGGCATTTAGGGGTGTCTTAAGAAATGTAAAGTTCAAGATGATGAATCATCCCAAGGCAAACCAATTATCCAATTCAATACTTCAAGAATCAGGAATGTACAACTTACAGTATTTTCTGCATTTTGTATAATTTAGTTCTTCAAATGCACTATTAGAAGTACAGCGGATTACAAAATATAGTGAAATCTTACATGCTTATTCAAGCAGCATGCAACACATCACCACTGAATGACTCCTAAGTAAATAACATTGTATTGAAATATAAAACAATTCCATTCATCCATTTCTGGAAACTTAGTATAACTGTTACTTCTTATAGCTATGCCAAATTCTTCTTAATATTAAACATGTCCATCTTTTTGTGGCTGAAAAGCGAGATTATAGGCAGAAGATATCAATTAAATTGGGAAAAAAGAAGCACCTTCATAATTTTGTGCTTACTGTGCATCATTTTACCTTTATGCTTGTACTGTAATTTCAGCTTGTGGCTGAAAAAGGAGCCCTTGACTTGGCTTTGACTGATATTTTTAGTCAGTATATGCATTTGAATCTTCTTGGATTAAAAGGCTGGATCTTGGAACCCAAACGGAGTGACTTGAGGAGTAATTTTCTCACAGTCACCAGAGTTTAGTGCATGTATGGATGTCTTTGCATTAAGAAACAAAGTGCTCCTTCTACAGTATGTGACTACCCTTCTTCTCATGAATTTCTGCACCTTCATGATTATATTGAATCTCTTCTTCAAGTTCTTGCAGCTCTGTCAATTTGTATTTTGCTTTGAGAAACTGCTAGAAAAAGGCATGTGGGGTTCTAGGTTTAAATTTCAGAGAACTCCATCTTAGTTTGATCATCAACTTTAAGGACCTGGAACTCTAAACAGTAGTTTTAAAAAGTTGTTGTCTTCACTTTTATTATGAATTATTATTTTATTATTATTCAAGTATAATACTGGAAGGACCGCCATATCTAAATATGATAAAATCATTTTCTAAATTGGTTTAGGTATTATTTTTTAAACAATCAATTAATTAAAAACTGTTCAAAAAGGATGTGGAACATATCAGTCATCTTCCAACCCGATATATCCTAACACAGGGGTCTGTTGGAGCCAATCCCAGCCAACACAGGAACAAATTCCAGGCAGGGTGCCAGCCCACCGCAGGGCACACACTAGGGACAATTTAGAATCGCCAGTGCAGCTAACCTGCATGTCTTTGGACTGTGGGAGGAAACTGGAGCACCCGGGAAGCGAACCCTGGCTTCCTCACTGCAAGGCAGCAGTGCTACCATTGCACCACCGTGCTGCCCTTGGGAAATATATAATCAAAGAAAAGCAAATCAACACAAAAGCCAAAATAAAACCATGCCACAATCATAAAAAGGCTAATCAATTTAAATGGAAAAATAAAATTATGAGAGAAGGGTCAAGCAACATACTGCAAAGGTCAAAATTCAAAGAAATAGAAAAGAGAGGGAAAAGGTCAAGCAAATTAAACTTCATAGTACCAAAAATACAAAAAATAGGAAAGGCTAAAATAAAATGAACAAAAAGGAAAGATCAAGGAATATGACAGGCAAACATATAAAAGAGTGCAAACAATATTTAAAGACCATGCAATTTATTGGCACAATATTCTAAAATACAATAATGAAAAAGGACAAGAAATACAAATGACCAAATTGTAGAAAAAGTCTTTAGTGAATGTAAAATTAAAAATGGGTGAAAATACTTCTAAATGCTCGAAAGCCTGAGCAGGACTTCATTGATCAGTCTCAGGAATGGACCTCACCCCAGGCAGTTTGTTTCCAAATTCGAAAAGGCAGTCTTCAAGGTCTGCACAGGCCCAAAATGGGTCTCCAGATTTTAAAGTTTACGAATACTTTTAATATTCAATGGGGAGGATGAACAGAAACATTCTGACTTTAAGACCAAAACAAAACAATATTCTTTAAATTTAAAGAATTTATTAACAAACAAAAGAAGAAGAACAAAAATGGCAAGGAATGGAAAGAACAGCAAAAACAGACAAAACAGTTTTGCCTACAAAGGCAAAACAGATCTAATATATCTAAGACCAGCCTGCATTTCATAGATAAATCAAATGACAAAAATAAAAAATTAACAAAATCAGAAATAGTTCTTACAAATGAAGATCTTTATTCTACAACAATCAGTGAACCTCTGAGAGACCTACGAACCAGCCTGAATTAAAAAGGTTGAGAGTGACCCCTTAATGATAACATAATAGTGGCCCAGAAATGCATAATACATATATATTAAATAAGTAAACATAATAAAAATAACTATATATATATATATATATATATCTGCGGTGGGTTGGCACCCTGCCCAGGATTGGTTCCTGCCTTGTGCCCTGTGTTAGCTGGGATTGGCTCCAGCAGACCCCCGTGACCCTGTATTCGGATTCAGCGGGTTAGACAATGGATGGATGGATATATATATTGTATGTGCTAACATATAAGTTGGGTCTTGAAATCCGAAAAATCAATCACAAAATCAGACTCCAATTTATACACCCGTTCAAAAATGCAACACTTCATTTTTTTTATTTTACATCTTCTTGCCTCCTCCAATCTCGCACAGCTTTCTCAGATGCATCGAATTTTGTTGCAGACAGTGCAGTTACCAATTTCTTTCGCTACTTCAACAAGGTTTAATTTAAAACCAGCTGCATATTTTTTTATGATCGAATGCTCCATCGTAGGTAAGGGATGCTCTTACAATAAAGGTGTATGAGGGTGTGAGATACCAAAAACACAAATCAGTTCAAACGTTGCTTCGGAATAGCTAGGTATTCGGGCACAATAGAGAGAGAGAGAGAGAGAGATTAGGAGCACGCACTGATGCAGCACTTTGCCGCACCCACATAGAAAAAAAGGCTGTGTGCTTCATGTTTACTCTCTCAAGTGGGCCTTAGCATATCATAATCCCTTGTGCCAATAGCATGAGCTTTCCGTATTTGACTTATATGACTGACATTATAAAATACCAGAAATTATACTGTAAAATCAAGTCCCAACTTAACCACGGGAGAACTTATTTGCGAGTATATACAGGGGGCCAAATAAAAAGGAAAATAAACATTCCCCTGGTTGAAACAGGGTTGGAGGAAGAAGCAGCACTATAATTCAGCTGTATCAGAACAGAGGGTGTTGGCCTATAGCAGAACAACAGAATGTCTTCAGTTCTCAACCAGAGTAACAATTGTATGTCTCATGAAGTGTTTTATGAGATATAGTGATCAAGTGAGTCTTTGCAGGAACACATGCCCTAAATTTATGTGACTTATTCTTCTGCCAGTAGCTCCTTTTCCCCAGACATTACCAAATGGTGCTGATATACACTTGATACTATTACTTGTTTGTATTTATAAAGTTGAGTTTTAATATGTGTGTGTCCTGTATTACCAGTGAAGGCACCTTAGCTCTATCTTGTTCATTCTCATGATTATTACTTGAAAGTGTGTATTTATAACAAAGATAAATGATGAATCTCACACCCAAGTTTTAATATTTTCGAGGTGCAGCTCTAATATTGTTCTATGGGTCTATGTATTGATGTTTGCTTATTTTGATGATTTTAATCTGTTCTACCTGGTGACATTAGAGGTATACATAATAGTGCTAGTGAATGCACACAATAAAGTTTCAATATAGTATTACACTTTTTTACGGTTTATTTCAGAGTAAGTGTGGTAAATTGCAGCTACACCCACAAGGGATAAAAGGAGCCTGCGCAGGACAGATGGGAAGATCAGGAAAGAAAGAAAAAGAAGGAGAAAGAGTCAGTAGGTTAAACATAAAGGAAAAGAAAAGGAATAGTGTGAGGATTGAGGCAGGGACAGTACTGCATAATAGGGGCAAGCAGTCAGGAATGGCCCCTGGGTGGACAAGGGAACAGCATTCAAAGAGCAGGGTCATTCCTGCTGAGTGTCCAAGGAGTAGGAGCATCTAACCACTCCAGGAGATCCTAAGGATGCCAGGGCACAATGGTAGGAGAAGTGAGCAGGGCTTTCCGGGTCCCTGCTGAGCATTCAGTGATGGCAGAAGATGCTAAAGCCAGTTAGAAGGATGACTGCTCTTTCTGGAAGGCATCGCCTGCTGTTGAAAACACTGCATGGGTGAACAGCAGGGACGTGGATCAGAATAAGGCACAGAAACACATGAGGATTTTTATAAGGAAAGATCCTGACCTTGTTTTGACCTTCAATTTTTAAACTATTCATTGGATTATTTATTTGTACTTTAACCTGTACTTGTATCACTGTTTTAATCATGGATTATTTATTGAAAGAAGAAACCTGCACTGCACTGTTGTTTTGGAACACTATTTATTTATTAATAAAAGTACTTGGCTCTGTTTTGTACTTACTCTTGTTGTTATGTGTTTTTAGTGCCCAGTGCATATCAGATTCATGACTATCGATGTTCCGGATTCAAGGATGTTATGCCCCTTGTGGGCAACTCAGGAATCACATCACATCACAAATTTCAAAAATAAACAACCAAACTAATCTGCATTAGGGTATCAATATGTTTTGATGGGAGAGGAAAATGGGAGCCACAGACAAAGACAAAGACAGGTCTTAAACTAGGGCCCTGTCCCTGTTGGCTCATGTTAAGTTGAGAAAGGCAGCAGGAAACACATTAGAAAACCAATTAAATTAAATTACAAGATTAACAAAAAAAGAGAAAATAAAAAATGAAGTAAGTAGCAAAATATATTTCATTAATAAAAATAAGACAATTTACAAAAACACGAAACTAAATATGCAAAAATAAGTGAAAGATCAGGAATAGAGCCTTGCAAATCCATAAAAGCATTACTCTTGTATTCCAGCTGTCTGTTTTTCCCTTTTTTTTACATTTCTATTAAGGCCTTTAAACATAAAATTATTGGACATGCACAGCCAGAGCCCATGTTTGCCTCCAGCAACACGGAACTGGCAGAAAATGGTATGCTCAAGTTGTTAATACCTTTTTTTATTTGACAAAAGAACGATTAATCGATTGGATAAAAAAAAAACTATTGACTGACTTCTTCACTGTTTAACTGAATAGCCGTTCAACTAAGTTAACTATTTAAGTAATTAATGGGCTGATTAATAAATTGGGCAAGTAATTGACTGACCAGATATTTATTTAAGTAATTTTTTGATTGATTGCTTGACTAATTGACTGATTATCTTATGATTTGGGTGGTTTAGTGCACAATTAAGAGGCTAACTCTTAAATAACCATCAAGTAATGTGAGTGACCATTTAGTTACCAACTTGCTTATGGACTAATTGATTATATAATAAGTCAGCTGAGGGCTGAACTGACAGAGTGGTTGATTAGTTCTTCCCACCTTGATATTGGATGCGCTGGATCTAACCAGTTCTTTTTTGTGTAACTCTGCTATGCAGTATAGAGTTCATGTCCGTGAAAGCTCCCTGTCACTCAGCTGGGATTCTGTGCATATGCCAGTTTGCTACACTTGTCAAGACTCAAATTGCACTGCCAAGGAAATCTCACCATCTCTCATCATGGTCCTGATTTATGGAATTCATTGGCTGAATCTGTCAGTGACCCTGAGTTTGTTTCCCTCTTTAAATCATGTTTAAAGGCCAGTCTTTTCAGTGTGGCTTTTTGCAATTAGTTTTCCACACTGTCATGGGCCAGCACTCCAGAGTATTTCATGCTAGGTTTTAATCACAGGCCTGCTGTATTCTGCCCGGACAGGGCTGCAAAGTTTATTATGGGATCTTTATGGTATATGTTAGTTGCCGTAAAGCATAGTGGTCATTTCCCATTCCCTGCATGTATTTATTCCTTAGTCCCTAGTTATCAAGAAATATTAAAGTTTCAAAAACTCTAACAAAAGATATTATTGTTTATAGATATAGACTAGCATCGCAAAACATCAAAGCCAACGCTGGATCTTGTAATGTAATATTAAAATTACAGCCACTACCCTATCTGGACAATGTCATTTCTTTTGGATTAGTTTACATGGAAGACAATTTATCTGCACATCCGTGTGCCTTGAATCATGGTGCCAGAGAGTGGTGATGTCTTGTGTGTTTCTTCTTGTAGACATCTGTACTCTTTTGCATATATTTTTCTTATTTTTGTTGTTTATGCAGTCAGTTATAATGATTACTAATTATGCCCTTTTAAATATCAGAATAAATGCTTAGAATTAGACTTTTAGGATAATAAATTTGGAGCTGCTTTCAATTACCAGACAAAGAAAGCTACAAAATGGGGAAACAGGGGAAATATCCAAGTGAGAGGAAAATCCAGAGGCAACCAAACTCCTCTACCCAGAATTTCTTTGGCCAACAGGACAATAAACTAGGGTACATGCAGGCAAGATGGAGAGACATGAAAAACTTCTGTTTTTTGTTTCTTGGAAATGTGGCTATCTATTAAGACACCAGATGCTACAAGAGAGAAAGATGACATTACTGTCTTTCATGGGAATCAGATTAAACTGAGAAAAGAAAAGAAGGTGAAGGCATGTGAGGTGAACAACACTTTGTGCATTCATGTTAAAACTTTCTTTAAAACATTATTTATTGATCAAGCGTTCTCCATTTTGTCTTCCAAGGGAGTTTTCCAGTGATTTTCTGGTTCATTATATTCCACCACAAACCAACATGAATAATGTACTGAATGAAAATTACAGAATGCGAGCATATGCATATGCATGCAAAAACAATCCATATATTTCCTAATAAATAAGATCACAGCTAGCATCTGGAATTTACATCTTGCCTGAAGAAGGGGCCTGAGTTCCCTCAAAAGCTTGCATATTGTAATCTTTTTAGTTAGCCAATAAAAGGTGTCATTTTGCTTGGCTTTTCTCTGAAATCATACAGCAAAGCTTCTTGAAACAGTGATATAGAAACTTAAAAGAAATTTAGATATTAACTTCGAAAAGCAATCAGGCTTTCTAAACATCAGTACTAGAGTAAGGTAGAGACAGAATTTAGCAGCTGTAAGATGTTTTCAGTTTGTGCCTACTTTGCCATTCTTTAAGAATGCTTAGAGACTACATAGTAAAACCAAATCCAATAAATATTATATTCCTTTTCCCTTCCAAATGAACTTCATGCTTTATGTACTTTTTATGTCGACTATACGCTATAAAGTAAAATCTAATCCAATTTCATCTTTTTTTCTTCTGATTTACTTAAGGCCTCCTGTGCCCACTTCAATTGTGACAACAAGCCACCTGTCATTTAATTGTCTGCAGCACTTCCTTATTCATCCTTCTTTGCTTCTGCACATGACATAAGGAGGACTTTGAAACAAATTAATGTCCAGAAGGCATCCATTATGTATGCTGTGTATTGTGTGTTTAAAAAAATCTGTAGCCATCAATTAGCTGGCATCTTTAATACTTCATTGACAGAATCTGAGGTCCCAATAGGACAATAATTACCTCCCCATGCCTAAGAAAACAAAAGTGAGCTGCCTGAATGACTACAGACCAGTTGTACTCATTCTAGTCATGATGAAGTGCTTTAAGAGTCTGTTGCTGGCTCACATTAAATAGTACATTGAAAAAATCATTTCCATTGTGCATCACAACCAGTCCACAGTGGATGCCATATCTCTTGCATTTTATACCACCCTGGAATATTTGGATAGCTCTAAGTGTCTCTGCATACTTGAAGCTCAACTCACCATTAAATGAAACGATTTCCATGGTGGCTCCCATGCTGGCCATCCTCTATAATTTGAAGCTGAGCCCACCTGTTCTCAGAGCTGACAGTGGGTCATTATTTGTGACCCATGACCCGCAGTTCATTTTCCTGGCTCCAGACGTAGCATCAGCAGATGAGACTATAGTTGACAAATATAGGTCTCTTGCTAACTGGTACTGCATTGTTAACTGCCAAACTCGTTCTCATTGTGACAGCAATGGTGCAAGTTTTCCTCTTTATTTTTATTAGTATTATTTTTTTTTTCTGATTACTGTATACACATTTACTTTTAATGCTCTCTGCAATTCTGCATTCCTTTAGGAATAGGTGTGCAATAAAACTGAAGAATAAAATGAGTTTTGATCTGTTGAATTTAACCCTTGGCATTTAAATGGATAACTGCAGTAACATTCTACTATCCATAAAATGTTGTTGGTTCTTTACACACTTTGCTAGCTTAATGCAATTACTATTCCTTCATAAATGGCAGAAAGGCACGCATTACAACTGCAATGGTCACAGTATTAATACGTGTGAGTTGTGTGACCGCGACTGCAAAAACAAAGACAGTAGTGTCAGCCTGAGCCAGTTCTGACAGTGTCAGTCACTATTCCGAAATAACTTGATCAGCTTATTTTTGTACCAGTTCAAGTACGATTAAAATAGCTTCAACAGTTTCAGGAAACATGTGTTCTAATGTAGTTATGTGTCAAGCATGGAATGCACTGAAGTGTCCCTTGTATTCTGTTGAAGACACTGGGATTACATAGAGTCGTCTAGAGATGTCTGATAACAATGGAAACATCTTGCAGTGAAGAACCCACCACTGCAGTGGGTCAAAGTGATCATATGCCAAAGCTGCTGGATGAGGTGAGTTCACTTCTCTCATGTAATTTCTCATTTCATTGTCAACTCTCTGTTCCAGTGTGCGCATGGATACTTGACTCACATTACTGCCACTTGTCACAGAACTTCTGCACCATATGAATGGATCAGCCTTCAGGTTCTTGCATAACAGTTTCAGTGGTGCAGTCAAGTTGACATCTGAAACATCTGCAGAAGACAAGGCTGGTTCAGTAACATCATCAGACGTTAAGTTGGTCAGTTCAATGGCCAGCATGTTCGAAGAACCCTTGGTGTTCCTTTAGATTTTTCACAAAGCTAAATCCTTGCAAAGTTGCTGCAGTTTCCAAGCTTCATGAAGGGTGTAATAAACTGGCAATGGCAATATTATTCAAGAAAATCAGGCGAAAAATGTTTATGAAGGATACTAAGTCCTTTAAAAGGTTGATGGCTGCGCCCATGCAGGCTGCGGGTTACACAGCTCCTGAGTCTGCGGTGTTTATTGTTAATCTTTGTCAACTAGTATAAGAAAAGAAGTAGAGTTAAGTGATAGTGGTACACAGACATACAATTATGAGTGGCAAATCCAGCTCAATTTCTGAAGAAACTGTGCCGAAATATCCAGCGAGGTGACAGAGGTGCTCCGCAGTCTTTGCTTACTTCAGCAGCCTGAGAAGCTGAGCTGGCCGAAATGCAAGCACAGCAATAGGAAGCAGAAACAAGGGAAACGTGGTGGTGTTAGCACAAGGCTAAAAGCTAACCCTACCAGACTTGCGATACCATCCATTCTGCTCATGAACACCTGATCGCTAGAAAACAAGATGGATTACAAAAAGCTGCAGGGGTCCAAACAGTGAGAAATGAGAGACTGTTGCATCTTTATTTTCACTGAGACATGGCTCCAAGAAAACATTGCAGACTCGGCCATCCAGCTAAATAGACTGACCATCTTCCGAGTGGACAGAGACGCCTCTTTGTCCAGTAAGACCTGCGTGGTGGTGTGGGGTCGGGGGACAACTGTGTGTTTATGTGAACAGATAGTGGTGTATGAACGCGTGCAACACTGTTCCCCCGGTAAGGCGCCGGCCTTTCTACCTGCCGAGGGAGTACAGCTATGTGCTGGTGATTGCCATCTACCTCCTGCCAAGCACAAGTGCTAACCAGGCGCTACCGGAACTCTACGAGACCATCAGCAAACATCAAATAACGCACCCCGAGGCATTTGCCAACTTGAAGTCAGTTCTCCCAGAATTCTTCCAGAATGTCAACTTTGCTACTAGAGGGGGAAGTTGTCTGGACAATGTTTACATGAGCGCTCCTGATGCCTACAAGGCCCTACCCCACCCCCACCTTGGCTACTCAGACCATATCACTGTCTTTATGGTTCCTGCATATAAGTCCCTGCTGAAGTGTACTAAACCAGCCTGCAAGAACATCAGAGTGTGGCAGGTTGGTGCTGTTTCAGCTCTCCAAGACTGCTTCAAATTGACAGACTAGGACATTTTCAGGGAGGTTGCTATGGATGGTGACTCCATCAGTCTGGAGGTGTACACAGACTCTGTGACTGGCTACATCTCAAAATGCATAGAGGATGTTACTGTTACCAAGGATGTTACCACAAGAGCCAACCAAATGCCCTAAATGTCGAGAGAAGTGTGCACGCTACTCAAGATCAGAAATGCAGCTTTCAGATCTGGAGACAAGGCCACCCTCATGGTGGCCAGAGCCAACCTGTCTCACACTATGAGGAAAGCTAAGCGGGCCTACATGCAGAGGATTAACAATCACTTCAGCAGCACTAGAGACACACATCGTATGTGGCAGGACGTTCAGACAATAACAAACTACAAGCTCAACCGACACAGCAGCGATGGTGATGCCTCTCACACCAATCATCATGAAGTGCTTTGAAAGGTTAGTCATGTCACACATAAAGATGAATCTCCCTGCCTCACTTGACCCTCTTCAGTTTGCATACCGCTCAAATAGATCAACTGAGGATGTCATATGCTCTGCCCTTCACCTCTCCCTGACACATCTGGATAAAAAAAAACATATATGTCAGCATGCTATTCATAGAGTTTAGCTCTGCCTTCAAAACAATCATCCCTCAAAAGCTGGTTGTAGAACTGAGTAGGTTAGGCCTGAACACCACCCACTGCAATTGGATCCTGGACTTCTTGAGAGAGAGGCCCCAGTCAGTTTGGATGAGCTGCAACACTTCCAGCATCATCACACTGAGCACTGGAGCACTGCAGGGCTTAGTCCACTGCTCTTCACTCTGCTGACTCATGACTGCACAGCCACACACAACATCAACCACATCATCAAGTTTTTGGATGATGAGCAGGGATGATGAAACAACATACAGAGATGAGGTGGAACGGCTGTCCGCATGGTGTAAAGACAACAATCTATCTCTCAATGTCGACAAGACAAAAGAGATCATTGTGGACTTCAGAAAATCACATACTGCCCACATCCCACTCAGCATCAACGGTTTAGCTGTGGAGACTGTTAGGAGTACCAAGTTTCTCGGTGTGCACATGACTTAGGAACTTACGTGGATGCATAACACCTCATCACTAATCAAGAAAGCCCAGCAGAGACTACACTTCCTGAGGCCGTTGAAGCAAGCAAATCTTCCCCCTTCCATCCTCACCATGTTCTACAGAGGCAGAGAGAGTTCTGACCAGCTGCATCACTGTCTGGTATGGCAACTGCAACATAACCGACTGAAAGCTCCTGCAAGGGATAGTGAAGACAGCAGAGAACATTATTGGGGTGCCTCTCCCTTCACTACAGGACGTTTTACAAACACGGTGTCTGCAAGGCCTGCAGCATTGTGCAGGACCCCTTACACCCCTGACATGGACTTTTCACACGTCTGCCATCCAAGAGAAGATACTGCAGCATCAGAGTCAGATCTGCCAGGTTGCAGGATAGTTTTTACCCCCAAGCTGTCAGACTCCTTAACACCATGCTGCCCTCTGGGATCTTCCACACTGCCTCAGCCACCTCTAAAAACTTTTATACATGCAGGCCACTTTCCAGCAAAGACTAGTGTGCATGTAGAAAAGAACTGAAAATCTCATACTGACCTTTAAGTATTTTGCACACTGCACTTTGACATTCATCATTCTGCTGTGAAACATTCTGACCTGTCATTGTTTACACAGGTCTTAAACAACTATTATCATACACTGATAATTTCTGTATTATCTATATCTACTATTTATTTATTTATTTATTTATTTATTTATTTATTTATTATATTGCATATTTATTGACTATATTTATGTATCTAGATTGCATAATACCATACATTTTATCAATGTTGATAGTGCTACACGTCAATATTGCTACTACGTCTTTGACTTGTCTTTGCACAATGTCTTGTCTTGTTTGTGTTCTAATTTTAAATCTTAATTTTAATTTTTAATTTAATTCTAATTTTAATTCAATTTTAATTTTTTATTTGCTCTTCATGTTGTTACACTGTTGACCCTGAGGTTTGCAATTTCGTTTATATGTATACTTGTATATGGTTGAGATGACAATAAAGTTCACTTTGACTTTGACTTCATATCAATTCAGGAAATCAAGTGCACCTTTTTTCTGTCCCTTAGCAGCAGAATCAATGCATCACGACTCTCCAAAATTGATGAAAACATTTAGCTCAAACTACACCATGGCATTGTTCCCCCCTCATGTTTAAGGTTTTTTTTAAGGCCGGACTGTATGCCTGACTCCTGGTTTGCTTATTTGACCAGTTCATGGGAATAACTGCTGAGCTAGCATACATCAGGGTTCATGGACATGACTTTCTTCCAGGCAGTGTCAATGGAAATAATTAACTAATGACACAAGCAATCTATGGAGTTTTTGCAGCAGTTGCAGCCACAACATTTAATCATTTGTCAGTCATCTATGATGTATCATCCAAACTCCATCCAAGTTCTACGAGTGCAGTTTCAATGATATTCTCTTTGCTCTGTGCTTCTCAATACAATACAATAAAATACAATTTATTTTTGTATAGCCCAAAATCACACAAGAAGTGCCACAATGGGCTTTAACAGGACCTGCCTCTTGACAGCCCCCCACCCTTGACTCTCTAAGAAGACAAGGAAAAACTCCCTAAAAAACCCTTGTAGAGAAAAAATGGAAGAAACCTTCAGAAAGGCAGTTCAAAAAGAGACCCCTTTCCAGGTTGGTTTGGCATGCTGTGGTTGTCAAAAAGAAGGGGGTCAATACAATACAATGCACAGAACAGAACAAATCCTCAATATAGTATAAAAAATAAAAAAAGTACAATTACTGAGCAGAATTTAACAGTTGATGGTATCCCTTAATATGATTTGGATTTGTTTAGAGTCCTGAAGACCTCAGCCATCAAGCTGCCTCCCCCATTTGGCCATTCCGCAGTTTAATCAGTGCTGGGCCAGCCAATCCTATGAAAGTACCCCTCTACCCCACGATTCTCCATCAGGGATGACCTAAGGCAGGCAAAACAACTTGGCAGGTGGGCTGTGGCACCAAGTGCCACATTTGAGTACCGAGACGAGAAACAGAATAGGTGAGGGTTAGTATCAAATTATAACTATCATGTTACTTATGTTTTAGTGCTAATGACTGACAACAGAGATGTAGTGTGTACAGTTATTCAGCAGCTCTATTCAGAATATGCTAAACTGAAGTAATGAGTCTTCAGCCGTGATTTAAAAGCTGAGACTGAAAGGGCTTCTCTTATAGTAGCAGGCAGACCATTCCACAGTTTAGGGGCCCTGTAACTAAAAGCTTGACCTCCTACTGTAATTTTATTAATTCTTGGAATCATTAGCAGATTGGCAGCTTGAGACCTTAATGTGCGCTCTGGTTTGTAAGTCATGATAAGTTCAGACAAGTAAGCTGGACCTTGTCCATTTAATGCTTTATATGTTAAAAGGAGGATTTTGAAATCTGCCCTAAAATTAACCGGGAGCCAGTGTAAGGATTTAAGAACTGCAGTGATGTGTTTGTATTTTCTTGTTCTTGTAATAATTCTTGCAGCAGCATTTTGGATTAACTGGAGGCTGTATAAAGAACAGTTTGTACATCCAGTGAACACAGCATTGCAGTAGTCAATCCTAGTATAAATAAATGCATGAATTAATTTCTCAGAATACTGCTTATTTAGAAAATGCCTTAATTTCCCAACATTTTTAAGATGGAAGAAATATGATTTGGACAACATGCTAGAATCAAAGAAAACTCCTAGATTGCAGGCTGATTCAATAAAATTAATGGTGATTCCAACTGAGTTAAATGATGCCAAAATATTGTTGTGATCAGCATCATTCCCTTCAATAATTAACATCTCTGTTTTATCGGTATTTAAAGATAGGTAGTTCTTATCCATCCACTCCTTTAATTCACTAACACAACTAATTAAAGACATCGAAGAAACTTCATTTGAAGAAAGGTATAACTGGGTGTCATCTGCATATGAGTGAAAATTAACATTATGTTTCCTAATGAGAGATCCCAGTGGAGCATGTAAAGTGAAAACAGTAAAAGTCCCAGTACTGAGCCCTGCGGGACACCATATTGAACTTCTGTGTATAATGATGGAGTACTGTCAGCACATTTCTGTACATATTGGAATCGATTTGATAAACCAAGTAAGCACAGTGCTTGTATGGTCAACATCATTTTCTAGCCTGTGCAGTAAAATAGAATGATCAATGGTATCAAATGCTGCGCTTAAGTCTAACAACATAATTACAGTGGAGTTTGCATTTATACATTGCAGTTAAATTGCTGTACAAATTCTGGTGATGTCATCAGTCATCATATATGTGCAGAACAACACAGCTTTATGGACAGAACTAGTCTTAACTTGTTTCTTTATCTCTTCCTGGCACTGCTTCATTTTTTTCAAAGACTGTATCCCTTACTATTTGGCATCCAAACAGTATATCATCAACGCTTATGTTTCCATACTTGCTTCTGATTAAAATCATTTGTTCGGCAAATGATTTAAAACTCGAACTCTCAACAACTGAGAATAATAATTCAGCCCCAAGACGCACTTCAGCATTCTTCACAGCAGCTCCATCCCCTTGTGAAATATTTGTACCAGGAACCCTTCTCATGAACCAATCAATTGGTGTTTGCCTTCCTCTGGCAGCAGCACATGGCTGCATATGATCTGTCTTATTTTTTGTCCCATACTGTTTAATTTCTTTCTCATCTGACTTTGACTTGAACAGTACACTGCTCAAACAGTTCACGCTGGCTGCCAAGCCAAAAATTTGCTCACCATTTGTGGTTTCAACCAATTTGAATGTTTTTCAACTTTCGGCTTTGTATCTGCATTTTCTTTCAGACCAATAGAACCATTTTGAATCACATTACACAAACTGTGCGATGTCCATGACTGATGATTTATTGATGATTGTATTAGTACAATCATCAATAATCTTAGGTCATGGCTGTCACATGCACTTCATATTATGTAAACAAAGAAATAAAGTTAATTGATTGGTCAATCACCTTAGAGATAAGTAAGTAAGCAGGACTAATAATTCTGCAGCTATTTTTGTTTCGTTACATTACAGTGACATGGGACGAAAAAAACTTTTTCAAACTGCTATGGGTAAGTTTTATCGTAGGTTGGTGGGTAATGGATACTTACCCGTGACGCACATTACCCACCCGATATTGTTGATACCCATTAGACCCATGACCCTTTGACCCTATTTATTAGCTCTGCCTGTCCTACATCAGAATTTATTTGTGCAACCTATTGGTCCAGAGGCTGCCAGTCATTCCCTTAAAAACCCTTTTCTTTTATCAGTACCATTTGCTGAACTTTATTTTTTAATACACTGGCATGAGAATGTTCATAGCCAGCACCAGGAACCTCTCCCTAGGATTTGTGGGGCCTCATTCTTTAATTCCTCCCCATCCTAACCTTATACACCAGGCAACCCACAATATCCATTCTTCATGGATGAATACATGATTAAAGAATAATCTGCAGTGTAATTCCAGAATTTCCACCTTCCAACATTTGATTTATAAAGTAAAGCAGAGTAGAAATCCAATGTCAGATACTTCAGTAAAAGTAGCTGCATAGCTGAAAAGGGACTTAACTACATCTGTGACTGTGGTATAAAGTGCCTTTAATGACATGTAGTAAGAGGTAAACAAAGTAAAAAATAACATCTTGAAGTGGCAGAAATCAGACACAGCGCTGAAAGCCATTCATATATGCAAGTGAATGTACAGCATTAGAGCAAAAGAAAGTGGGATCAGAAAACTTCACAACACCATTTCTATGTAAATGATGTCTATTTTAAAGACACAGAAGACAGGTCCATATTCATTTGTTGTAAGCTGACAGTATTTTTTTAATCCATACTCTTCATTCTTTCCTGTTATTGTCTTAGATCTCTTAAGATAGTATACCAAAACATAATCTGATTTATACCTGGTAATTGTGTAATTCCAATGTACCTTAGCTATTTAAACATTATTTCAATAAATGTGAAAGTTTCAGCTTTTAGTTAAACTACAAGGCTGACTTTCTCTGTACTTTTGTTTAATGTTGCCCATTGTCAGCATAGCTTTTAGGCACAAATCAGCTGCCAGACGAAGCAGAAAACATTGTTTTGCACTCACTCTTCTTTTTTTTTAAAGAGAGTTTAAAAAATATATTAATATGAGCATCTCCCCACAGAGTACAATTAGGGCAGTGACAGAGGCTTTGCTTTGGGGCTGCTGTTTAACCCTTTACCAACCCCCAAGGCAGCACTCTCAATAAGATTTTATTTCCTCAGAAAAGCTCAATGTCCACTTGCCATTGTGCTGAGTGGGTTAATATATGGGTATAAAAGATAGGGCAGTTGATTCGGTCACTTGGCATTAAACGTCTTGTATTATAAAGTTATCTTTGCTCATGAAAATTGCAAGCTCTTATTTTTTTCTTTTAAATATTGCTTATCTAAGTTATTGTAAAAAACTAAAACTAAGTTTTTCATGGTTGAATTATTAAAATAAACATAAAACTGATTTATGGCTGCATACAAACAGAAGGCCCTGAGGTTTTTTTTTTCTTCATTTTATTTTATTTGAGAAAAGGTGTTCATAAAACTCTTTTTACCAAGCTTGTTTTTAAAGCTTTAAAGCCTTTAAATCTTAAATAAATTACATTTTAAATCTGTAACTATTTGAGCACCTAAGGGAACTGTCCTGTCTCCCCTGTACACAACAGACTTTCAGAACAATAATAGTTGCTTGCCATTTACAGAAATTTTCAGATGATTCTTCCATCACATTAATAATGGAGATAAATCAGAGTACAGGAAAGTCATGGAGAACTACATCTTGTGGTGTAGAAAAACACCTGCAACTCAACATCAGCAAGACAAAAGAACTGGTGGGGACAGGGAACTGGACTGAGACCAGTCACCATTCAGACTTGTATTTTAAGAGACTTGTATTTTAAAATGAGTTCATCAAGAACACAGGGACACAGTTGGAAACTTGTTAAGGGTAAATTTCGCACAAACATTAGGAAGTTTTTCTTTACACAAAGAACGATAAACACTTGGAATAAGCTACCAAGTAGTGTGGTAGACAGTAAGACGTTAGGGACTTTCAAAACTCGACTTGATGTTTTCTTGAAGGAAACAAGTGGATAGGACTTGCGAGCTTTGTTGGGCTGAATGGCCTGTTCTCGTCTAGATTGTTCTAATGTTCAGGGTGAGAACATCAAAATTGTGCAGTTCTACAAGTATTTGGGAGTTCACATAAACGGCAAACTGCACTGATTGCAGAGCAGCTCTGTACAAGAAGAGCCAGGGCAGTCTGTACTTACTAAGGAGACTCAGGTCTTTTGATGTTTGCAACAAGTTTCTGGAAATGTTTTACCAGTCCACAGTAGCCTACGGTGTTCTATGCTGCAGTCTTCTGGGGGAGGCAACCTAGGCACTATAGAAGAACAAATGGTGTTGTTAGGCCTGTAGAAGCACTTTTTTAAACTTCTACCTTATATTTCCTTACAAAGTAATGAACAGCTGGAAACCTGACTGGTAGACAATACATGGATGCAAAGTACTCTTTGAAGTTCTGTAGACCACAATATACTATAATTTATGCAGCTGTCAATTTTCTTTCTAGCTTGAAGGGAGACTGTGAAAAGTGCCAGCATCATTTTGTGCAAGACACAAGCCAGCCTTGGCCAGGACACTAGCCCATCACAAGGCTAGTTTACATGTACACCCACAGTCATTTATACCAGATCATTGTTATTATACAGTATGTATATCTTGACTTTGCTGATGATGCTGTGATCGGGGAGCTTAAGAGACTGAGCAAGTGTCTGGGCTTGCGAGTGTCCTGGATAAAAACCAAGTTTCAGGCCTTTAATGACCTCTTGGGCACAGCCATCAGCAGTGTGTCATTCTGTGGAGTGTCGAACTTGTGGAGACGTTTATTTACCTTTGCAGTGACATTCATCCCTCTGGTGACTCTTTCTATGAAGTCAGTAGACAGATTGAGATAGCATGGGAGGGTCAAAAGTCCTGGGGCCTCATGTATAAACGGTGCGTACGCACAGAAATGTTGCGTAAGAACTTTTCCACGTTCAAATCGCGATGTATAAAACCTACACTTGGCGTAAAGCCACGCACTTTTCCACGGTACCTCATGCCTTGTCATACGCAAGTTCTCCGCTCAGTTTTGCAGACTGCCGGCACCCAGCGTCAAAGCAATGCTACTGTTCCTGTGTGGTTACTCATTATTTTCCTGATGCGGCTTTATAAATACACTGAAACTAACCGCATATTGTTTATTAGTGTAAAACATCTGATTGTAATTAACTTGTAACAATATAATGGTCCAGGGAACAGCCATAGTATTCCAAATACCATAACTGCTTTAGCGTTGTTACTCTCACTTCTAATTCTTCTTCTTCTTTCAGCTCCTCCGGTTAGGAGTTGCCACAGCAGATCATCTTTTTCCATATTACTCTCACTGCACCACTCAGAGTATTTATATCACTGTATCTGAGTGTGAATCACAGCAGCAGCTGATCGGAAAGAGAATTATCGGTATACAGCTTCAAGGACACGCCGTCTCAGCCACTGCAAAACGTTTTAAAGCCTTTCCTGTACAGAACTCGTGGTTCAGAAACAGTTTCATCCCAAGAACTTTAAATGCACTCAATCAATTGCACCTTGTAGAACTGTTTGTACTTATAAGTACAATCACCCCACTGTAAACTTGCACTATAGTTATAATATCGCACAACCTGAGCCACTTTATAAAGCGCATATTTACATATGATGACGATATCATTTTTAAGGTGAAATGCAGCAAAATATGTTTATTAAATTATACAGATAAAACTTTAACTTCATTTAAATAATCTATATTCTTCACTGGGAGTGTCGTTAAGGATAGAATAATTAAACATGTACTACGAAGATATTTCAATGTTCCTTAAACGTTTTGAAGAATCGGCGCTAAGCTTACAGATGGCTTAACTTCTATTACAGAGCTGATTGTGTGGTGATTGGGTATTTGGGGAAAGAAAAGCAAGGACTGCAGTGGCGGCTACGCCAATATATACTGAATATAAAACAGAAAGAGAAAATAACAACATAGCTAAAAACGCAGCGACAAATTTCGGCAAAAGTTAAATGCTTGTGTCATGAGCACGAGGCGGCTATGCAGTGTCTGCAATGGACGTGGCCATCCACCATGCATAAGCTACCTTACTGACATTGGCAGGCGAAGGAGCCACTGATTCTTACTCTGCCCAGTGCCACCACAAGCCTAAAGCCACCCCTGAGTACTGCTGCAATAAATTATTTCATCGAAGTGTTTAATAACGTGCTTTAACTCCTATCATCATGAAAATGATATCACGTATACATCTAGGTATTTTAGTTATTCAGAGAGCTGTAATATCACGAATGTAATGGATTCTGTGTCCAGTTGGAGGAAGAGAGCCGGTTTAAGAAGCAAATAGTGATTCACACACATAGGCACATAGAAGATCAAATACAAAACAAAGCATTTAACGTGCTACTTTAATTACCATGTGATTTGAGAAACTGGTTAATTAAACGATTTTAAGATGAAGTTTATGATGTTCTACTTTAATGACAAAATAAACTACGTGATTAAAGTGGAAATGTCGAGATTGAAGTTGACATTTCGTGCTTTTTCCCCACTGTGTGGCTTTTTCTCTGTACCCTAATAAGCTTTCATATGATACTCAGACAGTGGGCTTATAACTCGGCTTTTCACAGCGACTTTGATATGTGACTTCTTTTTTATTTCCGGCACTGTGCAATTTTGTGAACGTGAGCTTTCAAGTTTCTCCAACACGATATGTCACTCGATCAACTTCCTTTTGTTGATTATACCACGGTTTATTTGAACAAATAGTATGTTTTTCCTTTGTCTCCACTTGGTATTCGCTGAAATTCTTATATTTTCCCCCGTGCTTTTCCCATATTTATATTCATTTGCACATTCAAAGAGGTGTAATTCTGGGAGGAGTTGGGGCGTTACATGAAACGCGTGCACGAGCGTTTGTTTTCACGCTGATCGGGATTGTTTCATTGTGTAGTGGGTGCGGCAACATACTGTACCGGTGCATGCTCCCCACCTTGACTTGACTCGATTATTATTATTATTACTATATAATGTATATTGTAACTTTACCCAATGCATCTTCACATACAATGATACAATACAATTATTTATACATATATTTGTTTACAATTTGGACAAATGCCATTTTAATAACTTACTCTGAGACAGTCAGTAAGTCAAACATAGGAATTTTACCAACTTTATACTTTAAAGTCCAATATTCTATACACTGCACCATCATTCTTGCAATCTAACTGAAATTAAACAAATAGAAGTTGATTGATAGAAAACTCTATAATTAGTCTTTAGTTTTTAGTAATAAAACCTGAAAATTGGCTACATTTTGCATTTTTTCTCGACTTGTAGGTTGCAACCCTAAATGTGGGTCGTCAGATGCCCTAGATGAGTTGACAGATAAAGTTTTAAAAAAAAATTAAATCAGCCATTGTGTTAATGTTTTAGGGGGCTACTCATTGCAGATTTAATTTTGCTCCTGCATACTGGGGAATTGGAATATCTGACCTAAGTTCAGTTAGAAGAACATGACAACCTGTTATATAACACTTGCTTCATTAAGAAAACCAAAGAACATGTACAAGTTCTTCAAATGCCCTGCTGCATCACCTACTCTGAACATTTCCAATTTTCTTTCAGCCTCACAAGATTAATCCCAAAAACCTCAACCAAACAGGAATGTTAAAAGAATAGACATTCTAGATTTTCTGAGGTGTACATTTATTTTTGCCATGAACATGCTGAGCAATGATTGTTGTGTGTCTGCGGTATTACTACACGAAACTGTGAAGTCTCTTGGCACAGTTAGGTCCATAAATATTTGGACAGAGACAACTTTTTTCTAATTTTGGTTCTGTACATTACCACAATGAATTTTAAATGAAACAATTCAGATGCAGTTGAAATGCAAACTTTCATCTTTAATTCAGTGGGGTTAACAAAACGATTGCATAAAAATGTGATGCAACTAAAGCATTTGTTTAACACAATCCCTTCATTTCAAGGGCTCAAAAGTAATTGGACAATTGACTCAAAGGCTATTTCATGGGCAGGTGTGAGCAAGTCCGTTGTTATGTCATTATCAATTAAGCAGATAAAAGGTCTGGAGTTGATTTGAGGTGTGGAAGATTTTACTGTGAACAGACAACATGCCGTCAAAGGAGCTCTCCACGCAGGTGAAAGAAGCCATCCTTAAGCTGCGAAAACAGAAAAAAACCCCTCCGAGAAATTGCTACAATATTACGAGTGGCAAAATCTACAGTTTGGTACATCCTGAGAAAGAAAGCAAGCACTGGTGAACTCAGCAACGCAAAAAGACCTGGACGTCCACGGAAGTCAACAGTGGAGTCAGAACCAAAATTAGAAAAAAGTTGTCTCTGTCCAAATATTTATGGACCTAACTATATAGACACATTTGGTAACAAAGCAGAGGTAAATCATTTGACTATTATAAATGAAAAAATGAAAATCTCGAAGCTTCACAAAAAACATTCCAAACATTCTGTGTTGCTACATTTTATTCAATTACAATAATAAAATAATAACCACAAATGATATACTGCCCTTTTGTTTCATATTATTAACACACTGCTAAACAGGCATCATTTGATTCAGAATGCAGCATACTAAAACCCAAAATCACACTTCACCTGTCCTTTACAAAAATCATTGGGTGACAGTTAAACATCACCTTACCTTAATAACTTGGGCCCAGTCTGCTTGATGGATTTTCTTAGAAATGATATCCCTTCTTGTTCAGGCAATTATTTTATGCTGGTTTTCTTCTTGTCCATGCTTCTGACTTTCCACAATGGGAGGGCAAACTTTTAGCTAGGCCGCATCCAACCTTTGGATTTCCATCCATCCATCCATTGTCTAACCCTCTGAATCCGATTTGCCTTACATATTAGGTCTCAATTTTATTGTTTAAAAATCAACTTAACACTTACCTTTTTAACCTTGATTTTTCTATTTATTATGGATTTCTTTTATTTCTATGATATTCTAAGCTTGCTGGGATAGATTCCAGCTGTCCAACATTCCTGCTCAGGATAAACCAGGTTTGGAAGATTGGTGGATGGATATTCTAGGCTGTTTTATGTTATTTAATAGTGCTTAATATTTGGCGTGTTGTTTTATGCTTTGTAATGTGATCTTGAGTGTTTTGAAAGGTTCAACTAAATAAAATATATAATAATAATTATAATAATAATATTTGGTAGCCTTAACATACTTCGTATTCTTAAGAGGCTAACAATGACTTTCATTAAAGCATGTGTTTGAATTTCCATTCATCAGATAGTATTTGCTTGGAATACAGTATGTTATTTTTTAAACCCAACTTAATCAAATTTTTCAAAAATGAGAAATGAGCTTAAAACAGGTAAAGTGCAAGTCGGGTGGGGTATTGAGAAACAAAAAATGGCTTGTTGGACCAAGATGTCTAGGAAAGGAGAAAAATGCAACTCTTTAAATCTGAAAATAAATAAATTCTAATAAAAAATGATGCTTTTGTGATGGTTATATAACAACTATTACAGCAAGCATCATTAGTAAAAAGCTGCTTTTCCCAAACATTTAAATATTGTAATGAAAACATCAAATGAAACAGAAATCTGATACAGAGCAGGTCTTCCGGTCTAAAGGAGTATGTGTGTGGTATTTTTAACAAATTCTGCAAATAGTGTACCAATATGTGCATAAATAGATTTTTAGTGTACTTATGTAAGCTTTTTATGTCTTTATTACCCTGCAGTTGGAGAAGGGCAGGATGCGCCCACATATCTATCAGAAGTGCTTTAGAGAGACTAAGAGTAGGCGTTGTACCCTGTGCTTGCGGCACGCTACTGCCTTATTAATTTATTTATTTTCTCCATGTTTCAAAATTAACTTGATTTGGCATCAATTCCACTTTTAATCTGTTTTTAGCACGTTAGGTGGGCAGGCAGCTTGAAAAAAGTCAACACAGAGCTTCACCGAGAAAGCAAGAAATAATTCACTTACAGTTGATGGGAAGTGTTTCTGTCTTGTGTCACTAGTGTTTGTGAGCACTAGGCAAGATTATTGCAAATTAATAGAAAATTAAGAAAGAAACCCATTTAGAGACCAATAAACATGTCATTCAGTGTGACACTTTTTTTTTTAATTTAAATTCCAATTATTTCTATTATTCCTTTATAGACATCAGAGAAAAAAGTACACTGTTTTACCAATACAACTACCATTCAGGCCCCTGCCAGGATGAACAGAAATGTTTGGCTTTGAAATCTGGTCACTGTCTGTCTGCAATGTGCATGTTAACTCTGTGTTTTCATAGGTTTCTTTCAGAGTATTCACATTCTTCTCCCACATTGCATAGATATATGTGTGTGCGTGTATATTTGTTACATTTGATTCTAAAGAGATCTTGTGTGAATGTGGCTTTCAGTATGTTTGTTCATGAGAGGTTCATGAGAATGACTGGTGCCAAATCTGGATTGGCATCCTTACCTTTTACCTGATGCTGCTGGACTAGACTTTGCACACTAACCTGTAATTTGGATTAACTGGATTTATACATGTGTTATACCTCTTTTATTTAACATCTTTCCATTATTCACGATTTGTCCTTATACGCTTAGCTCCACAGCCCTGGTTTAGATACAAGCCCAGTCAGTGTTTGTGTACTGGTGCATGTCTTGGGTAGATTTTTGTGGTAGTGCTCTATGAAACTTTATATATGCAAAAAGAAAAAAAATACTGAATACTCAAATAATTCTTGCATGATGTTTATAATGGTTCATTCACTTGCAAAGAAGCTCTTTGAAATTTTGCTGTATAAAGTGAAGAGTGGATACTGATTACTGTACTCATTCTTGTATAATACATTGGTTGATTTGCTTGTATGTTTTATTGCTAACTGACTTCTGAGGATTAAAATGCACAAAGAAAGGCACTATATAAAATAAAATAGACAAATTAGTCTATTTATTCAGAATCGCCACAGCTTATATCTGACTCCTTTATAACAAGTTGTTAGCATCTATGAATCTCTTCCATTTAGTTAAGCACAATCTTTCAGGTAGCGGAGTAAAGAATATTTTTTATTAAGGTGTCTAATAGAAAAGTACAGATAAATGAAAAGCGCTGATGCTAACTTGGCAGAGCAAAGGTTCTGCACTCTTATTTATTGTGTCTATGCCAGGCATTAGATAAAACAAACTTTCCTTCCTCATTGTAGGTTCTCCTCTTAAATAAATTCTTCTATTTTTTTATTGGATAACATGGGCGTATCTCTTTCTTGCTTGAACATCTGGTTGTCCTTCTTGTTCATCATCAGTCAGTTATCTTCCAACCCACTATATCCTAACACAGGGTCACGTGGGTCTGCTGGAGCCAATCACAGCCAGCACAGGGCGCAAGGCAGGAACAAACCCCAGGAAGGGCACCACCCCAATGTAGGGTACACACACTTACACACCAAGCACACACTAGGAACAATTTAGAATTTCCAGTGCACCTAACCTGCATGTCTTTGGACTGTGGGAGGAAATCAGAGCACCCAGAGGAAACCCACACAAACACGGGGAGAATATGCAAACTCCACGCAGGGAGGACCCAGGAAGTGAACCCAGGTCTCCTTAAGGCAAGGTAGCAGCGCTACCATTGAGCCACCGTGTTATTTCTCAAAAAAAAACCAGACCGGGCTTAGAAGCTTCCTGAGTTCTGAATTCTCTTTCTAATGACTGGAATGAACTATGATATGATTAATACATTTTAGACTTTAGACTCACTTTTGTAAATGGTACACCAGGGTTTATTGCTTAAAATAACTGCACTTAATTTTTTTTTGGTTTGTTTTCCACTCAGTGCTGTTGATCCTGAGAACTCATCACCTATATGAATTTTAAACCGTGGCAAATCATTAAAAGGAAACGAAATAAAATGAATGTCACTGTTCTCTCCTTTTTCCCCACTGCTATATTCCCATTTGTAATTAATGATGATGTTCAATTATTTTTAGTTCAATATACTAAATGAATAGCCTTTAGTTTTATTTTTTTATTGCTTTCAAATAATTTATTAAATCTATAACTGTCATCCACAGAGTTCAGAATATAAGCAATGTTAAAAGAAGTAAAAAAAAATCAGATCACCCTATAAAGCAGAAGTATAATATCATGTCAGGTACTCAGTGAGAGGGTAGTGTATCTTCTACTGGTAAGGTCAATAACAAAACAAGGTTGTCTGGAGAACAGCAAAGTGACACCTGAGTGACACACAGCTACTCACTGAAAAACAGCCTTTTATGTTATGGTGCAAATTTAGAAATGACTTTCAAAAGAAAAGGTTAAAATTTCTGCAAAGAACTGTCCATGAGATTGATGGGAGCTTTCAGCCTTGTATTGGTGACATACACGACACAGGCTAAGATGAGTTCATACATGCTAAATTGAATGAAATGGCTTTGAAATCTGCTTATATGTAAATTCAGTATGCTAAGCAATTTGTTGGATCATTCTTTCATTTCTTCACCCATTTAACAATTTCATTATACAGGAACAGATTTTTTGTATTATCATGGATGGCACAGTGGTACATCAGGCTGCATTAGCACCCAGGCATGCATGAAGTTTAAGGAGGGGACCAGACTCCACCAATAGAAGATCTAGGATACTACCATACATCTCCAATAAAGGGTACCTTTTCTTCAAATGTTGTTTGTACAGTAGTGTAAATATATTAATAATCAATGAATATAAAAATTAAATTCATACCACACTATGCATCTGTCACATTACAAACCAAGTGCTAAGCCCAAAAGTGATATTTTTTATATTACTTACCCCATGTAGCTTCTATTGGTGGCCAAGAAAATTTTTTAATGACATATTTTCATGCAGATAATAGAAACCGTTAGTGACCAATGCCGTATATTGGCAAACAATGTGAAAAACATCCACGGACAAAAGAAAAAAAAATCTCATGCAATATTCACATGTCAGTTATTCAGTCATTTGCTCATAAAATTAAAAAATGTGTACTTTTCTGCTAAAATAATGTTAAATATATATGTCTAGAATAATCAGGGCACATCATAAACCAGAATTTAAAGCCTCATGGGAATGAGTTTTTGAATTAAAGACAGGACTCTTGACCTACGAAAGGTCAAGAGTTTAGTTTCCTGTTTATGAAGTGTACTGATCTTTCCAGAATAAAATATATAGCACTATTTTAGTCCAAAACCATGCATTTTGCATATTTTGAGCATACAGCTGGGTAACTGAAGTATGGATTATGTATAACAAGCAATGTGAGATGAGATTTTATTTCTTTTTTCCATGGAAGTTTTTCACATTGTTTGCTATTGCACAGCACATTGGCTTCTATTATATCATAATTTTTTCTTCTCTCCTTTCTGCATGAGAACATGAGATTAAAAATTTGTCTCAGTCACCACTACAATCTACTCTGGGTAAGTAGCATAGAAAAAAGCATTTTGGGTGGAGTATTCCTTTAAAACAGACAGAAACATTCTGTATTATTTCAATATTGAATTAGTTTACTGTTTTAAATTGTGCTTGAGAGAGGTCACTTCAGCTTGTATATTTTATATACAGTGTCACAAAAGCAGACCACAGGGGTAGCCACCCGTATATTGTGCCTTGGCTGAAAATGGGTTGAATTGGTTGTGATATTCACACGTTTAAATCCAAAACAGAACTGATTGTAAAATGAAAAGATGGGGGCTTTAAAGCCTGAGACAGGAAGTGATATCATTGGAACCAAAACCACAAGTGATATCTTCTGGACCGGAAATGATGTCATCCATGCTGCCGGGATTTAGTGAGATGGTCGATGGTCTGCAGAAGATTGAGAAAGAGAGTTAGTGCAGCTTGCCACCCCCTGGTCTGGCATGGTAGTACTATTCTTGAGGCCCTTCAGCTGTCTCCCTATCACACGTGTGTGACAACAGTTGTTTCGTCTTTAGCATGTCAGATATCCACTCCTGTCAGCAAACAGATCCTTGGTTGTCAGTCTGAGTTATTCAAATGACTGCAGAGTCACATGTGTCTGCCTACGGCTTATGTCTGAATGTGCTGCCTGTACAAACTGTGGGGCAGTAGTCTGAGCAAACCTCTATCACATATTACACATACTGCTGTGACAAAATATGTAGTAAAAAATTTGTCTCTCAATGAAGGAAATCAAAAATTAAAATGCACCCACTCTAAAACAGTTAACCCAGCACCAGAATTCACCCAACTGTTCTGCCTTGTATACACTTTCAAACATGATTAGAAAATACAAAAGATACTTAATTTATTTTGCCACAATAAGTGGACAAAAAATCAAAAGAAAAACGTTTTCTGCCATTTAAAATTGTTAATGGTACTTGTCTACTTTTTGTTGTGTTTTAAATGTGTTATATTGTTATATTCTAACTTTATATTACAAACAATTTGTGATATTTACCTTGGGGTATGATATAAATATATAGCAGCATGGTCGGGACTCTAAAAAGAAATGCAAATTTTTTATGAAATACAAAACTCCGACCAAGAGCCCAAGTTTAGTGACCAGTCTCAGATTGTATATTTGCCTCATATTGTGTCAGTTTCATCTCATTCCTAAAAGTAAATATGAATGACCACTGCGTTGGACTTTTTCTCGAAGGGATGGTTCATTTCTTTGACCCTATCCTGCCAAGATGGGCTCAGATTCCCGGAGACTGTAAAATAGCTTAAAAAAAAAAGATGCTTTTACATTGATAAAAATAAACCTGCCTAAAAAATTCAGCTCTTTTTGATGCCTTAACATGTCCATGACTCCAGCAGACATGAAACAGAATTCAACTGTCCAGGGCCTACATCAATCACTTTCAGTATCAATTACTGCTGTTTGGGGAAATTGAACATTATATTTTCATCCTTGAAAGCAGGCCAAGGTTTGGAGGCAATGTGACTGAAGTGCATTTGCTGCAGACAACAAATGCAGATACAGGACCTTCTGCGGATTGTCCCAGTGCTGATACATCTATGTAAAAAGGAACAGGAGCTGCCTTTTCAATTGGCCCTTTGGTTAAAATAGTTTTGATTATAATTAGACATTAACACAATGCAATCTCTAATAACAAATAGAGTAATAAAAATATTTAGGTCTAATAAAAATTAGATACTGAATATAATTTGTAATACTTATTAAGTGCGATTCATGGTCAACACAAAGCTACAATTATGCTTCAAAAACAAAGAATTCACACATTTCTATATATTTATGATGAATAAACACAAACCCCTCACTTGTAGCATCTATCTGTAATCAGAGCAGATACTTCTCTTATATACCCAACAGAGTGTGCAATGAAAGAAACCCCAGGGCACCTAAAAGGAATCTGAAAAAAATGAGAAACAATTCTGTTGAGGTTATTTTTTCCTGTCCTAAAATGATCCCTCACCCTAAAATGAAGAAATGACAACTAAGGTATGATTAAGCAAGTCAGAAATGATATTTATAGACAAACAATGTATGAATAATACACATAATATACAACAACCCAGATATAGTACACTGAAGTGGGAACTCAGATTATGAAGGAGAAGCACTTCTAATTTGAAAACAATTTTATGTACAGCATTTACTTAATCAATAAGAAATGGCCTTCTTTTAACCACCTCCCAAACAGTGATGCCAATAATTCACTATATAATAAAATGCAACTGTGTGTGTGTGTGTACAGCCCATCTAAATGTTCTGATAGGTCACTTTGGTTTTGGTGTGATTGGTCAGTGTGGCATGAGACGAAACAAAGGTGATGTCAATTCCTTATAGTGACATTTATTTTTATTTTAATGAAAAATAGGTTAAAATAAAGCAATTCAATGACAACAAAGTGAATAGCATAATAAGTGACATAGGTCACTAGATACAAAACGATATAACTTAAGTCACCTTCAGTGATGGGAAGTATTTGTCAGAATCTTCTTATATAATAGGCTACCGTGGCTGTCCGTTTGTCTGTCCAGGATTTTAAATCGCCTGTAGCTCACAAAATCTTTGATCTATTGTTATGGTGTATAAAATCTACATTTTATTTGGTATTATATTTTGCTCAAACCCAACAAGATGAATCCAGATGTAGGAGACATTATAATAAAAAGACATATCCTCTTTTGAATACCTCACTGTTATAACAGTTAAAGCCTGAGAAAGAAAGCCTGACCTGATACCTCAGGCTATTGATTACTTTACGATTGGACATCTGGGACATCAATGGGGTTTACAGCCCAAGAAAGGAAGCATGATCTGATACCTCAGGTTCTTGATTACTTTACAGATGGACATCTGGGACATCAATGGGATTTACAGCCTGAGAAAGGAAGAACTGAGGCAATCTCAAAGAACTTTATTACCTGGGGAGCAAAATTCATCCATCATATTGACAGCCAGCCAATCAGGTGCATGGAACATTCATGTGCTGTGAAACCACGGGATGGAACTTTATAATAAATATGCCTCATTTTTAAGCAACGTTGGAAGCAGAAGAAGAAGAGAAACAGTGACGACAAAAGAGCCACGTCAGAGAATACAACAAAGACACGTGTAACCAGTTTTCATCCGATCGTCAGTTAACAGCATTCTCATGAACATCGTTTGCTAAATCAACCGCCGCCTGGGACTTTCATCCTTGACATCACTGATTCCTTTCAGTAAGCTTTTTAAAGACTATTTTATCCAGACTTTACTATCAAACTTATTTTCTATTATTTATTATTGGTTTTTAAATAAAAAGTAACTTGTTTTCATCTTTCTATGCTTTGTCTTAATATCTAGAGTGATTGAAGTAATAAGGTAGATTTCTAAGAGCACCTGAAGCAGCTAGAGATTTTGCCATTTAGCTCTACGCTGCGGGGTTTTAAGGCTGAGAGCGAGGGCGCCGCTCGAAAGTTAGGGGCAATGCGAGAAGGTGTTCTTGGCTAATAAATGGCCTATAGTCAAGGATACTGAGTCTTTGTATGTTTTAATATTTTCTTGGAGACCAAAAGTAATATTTAGGTCTGTGGTCTATTTAAAACATCGCATGTTGTCCGTGCCGATAGTAAATAAGTCTCTTGATGTGCTGAGAGAGTGACAAGTTGTGTTATACCTAAAGCATTTGTGTGGTTCTTTTACTTTTAAGTGCTAAAAGTTAGCCAACTGTATGTGTGTCATTCATAGGGCACTGTTGTGGTTAGGGTCTGAGTGTATGTGTATCTGTGTATGCGTGTGTGTTATTATTTAGGGTGCGGGAGTAGACCAATCCAATAACGAACTTGATAAAGAAAAGGGTAACTTAAAAATAGTTAATAATACACCTATTGACCCGAACTTTGGTACATATATACAACGTGACCTCTACTATACGTTTTTAGGGTGATGATTGACCTCCAAGGTCAAAGGTCAACCCAGGAATATCAAGTTCAAAAATCAAATAACATGTAGCCTGAAATTTGGTACACATATACTACGCTGAAACTCTGCACTACAGCTTTATATTAAAAGCGAAGAATTTTGGATTTATTGCTCTTTTTATTTTTATTTTATTTTACTGTAGAATCAAATCTCAGCATTGGGCAGCAGGGTGGCTGTGCGGCGCTTGCGTATGGGCGCCGTTCTCATCCCTACCACCTTTGCCGTCACTTCCCCTACCTCTTCATATCTTAAATCATTGTACACATTGTCACAAAACTCACACAGATTCGTAGAAAGGTTTGGGGCAGCCACCTGTATTATTTGGTTTCCTGACTGCAAAAGTCATTTAAATGAATATTGCACTGATGTGCACACAACTGAGTCCAAGACAGAACTGAGGGACTAGGGAAAAGGTGTAGGTTTTTAAAGGGGAATACAGGAAGTGAGATCATAGGGATCGGGCTCATTCAGCCACTGGTTCGAGTCCGGGCGTGACATCACAGGGGCCAGGGCCGGCAAGGTCTTCTTCCATTGGCTCGGTCCCGGAAATGACGTCAAGATAGGCAGTTGGAATCTCCTGTGAATGGTCTACAGGAAAGGGAGAAAAAGAGTCAGTGCACTCTGCCACATCCCGGCATGCTTCAGAACCGCCCTTACTTAAGCCCTTTAGCTGCCTCCCATGCGCACGTGTGTGACAACATATATGGCCAATGAATGTCAAGGGTCAATGGAGTATGGTCAAGTAAAGTGTATTCACTGCACGTTATCGTGCAGTGTGCTGTTACTGTCTAGTAAAGGATAAAACAAATCCAAATTATTTGAACAGAAGAGTTTCCCCAAATTTCAACCTAAAATGCAATTTGGAAATCTATACTAATAAAAGGCAAAGCCCTCACTCACTCACTCACTCACTTACTCACTCACTCACTCATCACTAATTCTCCAACTTCCCGTGTAGGTAGAAGGCTGAAATTTGGCAGGCTTGTTCCTTACAGCCCTCTTACAAAAGTTAAGCAGGTTTCATTTCGAAATTCTACACATAACTGTCATAACGATCGATAACGGTCGACAATGTCCGCCATATTGAACATTCTTATTTATAGCCCCATCTGCACGAAATTTGGTAGGCGGCTTCCCTGCGCTAACCAACACCGATGTACATACTTTTTTCAATGGTATGACTCCACTGTCGGCCACCATATTGAACTTTCCAACATCACTAATTCTCCAACTTCCTGTGTAAGTAGAAGGCTGAAATTTTGCAGGCTCATTCCTTACAGCTTACTTACAAAAGTTAAGCAGGTTTCATTTCGAAATTCTACGCATAACGGTCATAACGGTGAACAACGTCCGCCATGTTAAACTTTCTTATTCATGGCTCCATCTTCACGAAATTTGGTAGGAGGCTTCCCTGCGCTAACTGAAACCAATGTACGTTCTTATTTTGGTGGTGTGACGCCACTGTCAGCCTCCATATTGAACTTTCCAATGTCACTAATTCTCCATCTTGCCGTGTAGGTAGAAGTCTGAAATTTGGTAATTATTTCGGTGGTATGATGCCACTGTCGGCCGCCATATTGAACTTTTCAACGGTCTTTGTTACTTATGGGCCCATCTTGAAGAAATTTGGTACGCGGGTTCCCAACGCTAACTGAATCTTACTTACGTACATATATACATCCCTAGCCTGCAGCTCGGTCGCCATGTGAGGCGGCGTTGGGTCCCCCATCCCAACACCTGCCACGTTGTTGGATGTCTGCCTATATAAGGCCGTCTGTCGCTCCAGTCTCTACATTCCCTTCCTTGCTTCGCCACGGTATTCATGTCTCCCTGCTGATAACTACAGCCTTTTTATTTAATCCATGGCTTCTCCGCTGTTTTATTGTTAATTTATTATGATTATAGCTATTGTGTAGGTATTTTAGACTTACTTTACATTGTTCAGGTACCCATTTCCTTTATCATTCCAACCGTACCCCCATTAACATGTCTAATCGAGGTGATCACCATTGATCAAAGAATTGTCACTTACCGAGTGGTTTCCATGCCTGGAGAAGGCACCTGCCTTTTCCATTCTCTTTGTTACATATTGCACGGCCATATCAGGCTCACTCTTGATATCCGGAGGAACATTGTGTCTTATGTATTGAATGACTGGGACAGGTTCAAGGTGTGGACTGATGACGGTACAGGAGATAATTAGACTACACAGGAGCACTAGAAGTGTGAAATGCTTAAGCCCTTCACCTATGGTTCTGCATGTGAGTTGATGGCTGCCGCTGAATTGTTCGGTTGTCACTTTCAACTGTACCGAAATGGCCAAATATTTTACACCTTTGGACAACCGCCAATGCCTCTTAAACATCTTAGATTCACAGGTGACAATTTCAGTAGTGGACACTTTAGAAATGTTTAAACTCTCAAAAGCTGGATGTGAAGTTATCAATGAAACTGGTTGTATACTTACAACGCATGACAGATGCCGAATGTCTCTTCAACACAAGTCCTACAAAAACTCAAATCGATTATGACAGCAGCAATCCAAGCTGTGAGATTTGAAACAAGATTACTGTTCACATGGCCAACTGTACGTTGCATGCTCAAGAATAAGCTCAGCGCACAGCTTGGTCATATTTCAACCGGAGGGCCGAACTCACAATGTGGTATACAAAGAGATCCTTAACAAATAATTATTGGTATATTTTCCCTCAGTTTAAAAAGGTTTAATTTTCTTCTTAATAAAAATTTTAAGTCAGTACTTCGCCGCTGCGAAGCGCGGGTATTTTGCTAGTATATATATATATAGATATGAGAACAACACTCATATCAATGACAAAACAATTACATTAACAATCATGTTACGTTATTTTTAAAATTTTTCCTTTTCTTTTTCATAACTTCTTTAACACACTACTTTTCCGCTGCGAAGCGCGGGTATTCTGCCAGTTGATAATATTCATAAATAACAACAATATGCAAAGTACATTTGAATATTGGCAACCATACAACCTGATAAATGTTGATGTGTAGTTTCAGGCGGCACACAGTTAGTTACTTAAAATGTCTCTAGTTAAGGCATTATTTGTGGTCAGCTTTCTTCAGAACAGGTCACATGCCTGTCTCAATATGGCTGCTTAACTGTGCTCTTTATTGTGATGATGTCATGATGTGAGATGGTCTTTCATCAGTTTGGTAAGAGAGAGAGAGAGAGAGAGCTAAAGCAAGCAAATTTATAGGTTTTCTGTCCAACCCCTTGAGCCAATAGGGCGTCATGGTACTTAAAGGCTTCTGATTCAACCGAGTTCCAAACAGCCATACTTCAGACCAATGGGGGGACAGAATACCTTCACACCTGCCCCCCAAACCATGTGTTAAGGTAAAGCTTGGCAGTTAGGCAGTCTGACATTCCTGAGGGGGTTGACTAAGAGACTTCAGCAGAGAAATATTTTCCAAACTTGTTTGAGGCACTTCCCCAACCCTGTCGTAAAATTACAAAGAGACTCATTCCTAAAAGGGTGGAAGGAGTTCTTAAACCATTGCTGTTATTATCAATAATGTAACACTAATATTACATTGCTTTATCTAAGTTACAAATATAATATAATATTTTTCAACTTGCAAGCAAAATTTCCAGTCACAACACTTTTCAAATAGGAATGGGTGAGAGCTGAAGAAAATTAGGCAGAATCATTTTAGTGAAGCTTTTAATGTGAAAGTAGTGGAAAAACTGAGTTGGTGGGAAGTTAAATTTGAAGCGCAGTTGTTCATAAGATGCAAAGACATTATCTATAAACAGTTTTCTAAGTGTTTTAATCCCGGACATTTTCCAAATATTAAATACTGTGTAGGATTGAAAGGGTAGAAAAAGGTGATTATCATGTAGATGTGCAACAGATAAAAGCTTCTTTGACATAAAGTGCATCCTGCATGGGTTCCATATTCTAAGTGACTGATGGGCAATTAGATTATTAGAATATTGACAATATTTTGTATTTACTAGGGCACAAAACAGGGCATATAAAGAAGTACATGAAGAGATTATTTCTTAGGCAGACCAGGCTTGTGTATATTCATTAATTTGTGTCGATGTCCAGGTCTTCATAGCTTGTATATTTGCCGCCCGGTAGTAAAATTGAATGTTAGGTAGTGGTATGATTCTTCTGACTTAGGTCATAGTAGAGTTGCCCTTTGGATGCATGGATGTTTCTAATTCCAAATAAATGAGTTTTATAAGTTTCTTAAAGAATGATTTGTTAATGCATATGGGGAAGCTTTGAAATAGAGAAAGAAGCTTGAGAAGGATTTCCTTTTTGACAGTATTGATTCAACTTGCTAATGTGAGATGGAGGGTAGACCATCTGTTTATGTCTTCTTTAATTTTTTCCATGCTGATCGCAAAATATGGTTTAAAAAGATCTTTACATTTACTTGTGATGTTTACCTCTAGGTATTTAAACTGATCTGCTAAAATAAATGGGTAGGTATCCAGTCTAATGCTATGTACTAGAGAGTAAATTGAAAGAAGGACACTTTTATTCAGATTAATTTTGAGTCCAAATATCTTTTGAAATTCTGCTAGTACATTAATGACTTCTGGTATGGAAGTCTGTGGGTTTGATTTATACATTGTCATCTGCATAAAGTTATATTTTCTTTTCAAATCCTTCTCTGGTAATCCCCTTTATCTCTGATGAATTTTAAAAGTGAATGGTCAATGGCTCAACGGCGATTGCAAAAAGTAATGGTTATGGGGGCAACCTTGTCGAGTCCCACTTTCTAGTTTGAATTAATTTGTAACAATGTTGTCAATACAAACAGAGGCCTTGGAATTGGTATAAAGGTGTACGGGTATACTGGTGCATTTGTTTGGGCCAAACCCAAATTTGTGCAAAGTGTTCAACAGGTCATCCCATTCAACCATGCCAAATGCTTTTTCTGCGTCCAAAGATAATAAGATCTCTGGTGTGACGGATTTTGTGGGTTAGTATATAACATTAAAAAATGTCAAAGGTTAGAAGCTAAGTGTCTGTTAAGTTTGTGCACACTTCAGAATTAAGTAAATAGGAGAAATCTCACCACTTTGCATTATGTTTCTGCATGTGAAGCATAGTTATGCCACCTTGATGAACAGTACTGAAGATGTTCTTTAATTCATTCCAGACAGATGGCCCCTCATCTAATCAATTTTAACCTAGTTGGCCTGTTACTGTTGCTTCATTCTGCTTCTTTCACCAACCATAAAACCTAACATGCATAAAAAGAGTGTTGTACCTGTTTAATCTACAGAATAAACTGAATACTAATGATGTCTTAATGTTCACCATTGCTTCATGACACTCTTTCTGCTTTACAGTTATTGTTAGAATTCAGACACAGTTAAACATTCTTGTACATAATTTTCGTAGTCATTCTTAAATTATTCGGTGCTTTGAATATCAAAGATTCTTTCTGTATATTTACTTTGTCTTATTAGGATATCATTATCATTATATTTTTGCCTTATAGCTTTTTTGGTCCCATTGTGGGTGCTGCCATCTTTTGTTATTGTTGTGCTGCATAATGTCAATGGCGGAGCACTTCAGAAGCCTTTGCAAGTGTATTTGATGTGGTTTAGGTTACAGAACTTTGACGAATCTTTTTGACAATGAATTTTGGATTTACACTTTAGGTTTTGGTGAGTGATTTTCTTTCTTTAAAGCTTTTGCAACATTTTATGACTTATGTTTTATACCCTGGTTGTTCTGTATAGGATTGGACTGCTTGGTGCCTTCCTGACAATGAAGGCTTTCATTTAAATAATACAAATGTTGATGTAACATTTAGATTAACAGAGAACATAGGACCCTACTGCCAGTTTGAGGACACCTAAGACCATAAATGAGCTGAGGTCAGTTTTGTAAATCGCTTTTTAATTGCAACATTTAAAAAGGTAAATACTTGCAATAATACTTAAATGGATGGTTCTGTACAATTGATTTTAAAACTTCCCTGAACAGGACAATACATTTCCTCTTTTTATGTCAGTAACTATATGCTGAATCCCTCCTAAAAGTCTACCCTTAAATGGACAAGCTGGTCCCATGTGGTGCTGCTATCTGTCGGTCAGGAGGTCTTATGGCAGCCTTTCATGACCCCAACCTGTCTCTTTGGGTTTAGGTAAATGGTCAATAAATCTCAGAATCATTTCCAAAAATAAGATTTCCTCAGGGAGTCTTTTTAAGCTCCACTTTAGCTCCACCTGTTACTCTCTTGCATTATGCTCTATATATTATATACAACTGCTAATTCTACATAACCACAGGGTGGCAGAAACAAATTATTATTTTTATCTTAAGAATACTCAAAAGGCCTTTAAAATCGGGCCTCTGGTCTCATCAGAACTATGAACACATGTGCCTCCTAGGATATGGAAAGTCAGCTTAGTATATTAATGCTCTAACTAGAAATGGTTTCACCTCAAGTCAAAGTAATATTAAGGAAGTGTATACATTACATATAAAGACAAATAACCATTCATGTTCAATTCCATATTTTTTCACTGAAAACTGCCATTAGTATATGGTGGGTGTTCATGGTGGAATCAATAATAAAATATGGACATCCTTCAAATATTGTACATCTCTTTGACAGCATGTGCAATTTTCTATGCTGTGGTTTGCTGGGCTGGTGACATCACTTTAGGAGATGCCCACTGAATCAATAGTCTAAATCAAAATATAGGCTCAGTTATAGGATGTACTCTGGACCTCCATTATGAACAATGCTGCACATCCTGTCTCTGACACAGTAACATGGAGTAAGAAATTGTTCAGCAGAAGTGTGTCAAGAAACGCTACTGGGACTCCTTTACACCAACAGTAATACGTCTGCATAATGTCTCACTGTGACCATAACTGTCAAGTTAGATGTTTTACTTTCTTTACAAATTTGTGCTTTTTAGTAATTGTGGTGTGTGTTTAGACTATACAGTATATACTGTATGTGTATATATATATATATATATATATATATTGTCAGGGATGCCAGGGGCGACGACCCGGCCAGGACGGCCTGAAGGACCAGAAGGGGGTCTACGCCCGCCCTGGATCACGTGGGGGCCACCACCCTGGTTGCTTTGGGGGCCACGGGTAGAGGGCTTAGAAGCCTTTGGAGCCCTGGACCTCAGCACTTCCGCCACACCAGGAAGTGCTGGGGGGAAGAAGAGCAGGGACACCCGGAGTGCTTCTGGGGATGCAGCTGGCACTTCCGCCACACAGGGGCGTGTCGGCGGGTGATTGCCGGAACCCACCTGGAACACATCCGGGTGATAATAAAAGGGGCCTTCATTCAGAGCAAGAGTCGGGAGTGGAGTGGACTGAGCTGGAGAATCTATCCAGATTGCATTTTTATTCTGATAAATTTACATTCAGCCAAGTGCCTGTGTGGAATGTAGCCAATTAACAGAGTCACTTGAAATTTCACTTTTCAACAGAAACTGAAATCCAAAATAATGGTTTCACTTTGCACAATATATCTGATAAATCTTACTCAGAAAGAGCAAATTAGAAAGAACATGTTCTGACATTTAATGTACATTAAATGCCATTTACTGCATAAGTAGACAGTCATTACTATTTCCTGTAGAGAAATATCACATAATTTATATGTCAGGAGGGGTTTTTAATATTTCTTAAGAATCTAAATTGTTTAGTGGGTTAACTCTACTGCATTTCTTGTTTCCCAGCAAAGTCAACCTTGACTGTCAATAGAGACTTTCTTGTCAACTAAAGCTTGTAGCTGGCAGACAGTTTATTGTTTTTACCTGTAGCAAAAGTGTTTTTTTCTATGGCATCATATTTATTAATAGCCTGAGGCATCCACTTGAGAAACCTAAAGAGTCTGCTTTCCCTCAAGTTAATAATAATGATGCCAAATTTAGTAATGCTGCTTGGAGGAGAAGACTATCATAATAAACTGGCAAGCAATGCTGACCTTCATTTAAACATCAGTCATAAAATCAGAATGAAATCAAAACAAGAATGCAGTAATTTTGTACTTTTGGTATTTCCTTCAGTAAAACGTCAGCCCTAATTTAGGATTTGCTGTAAAAAAAAAAAAAACATTGCACGAAATACTTAGAGGCAGTGTGTATCTAAAAATAAAATTATACCACCCATGAATTTTTTGTGTTCAATTATATATTGAGAATTTCCAGTGTGGTAAATTAAATTTTACAGTTTATAACACATAACTCAGCTTTGATAATGTTCCATTCTCTGCATCTGAGTTGATTTATAATATATTTATTTTGTCATTATAATAAAGGAATTATACTAAATCACGTGTCCATGTTTCTTAATCACAGTCAGAATCACAGAGAAATGGTGAATGAATTAATCTTCATTTTTATAGGATGCCGCTTTATACTAAGGTTACCCATTCCTTTTCTACCTCTAACACACTGTGTGGCACTGAGCAATTTACTTCAGCTGCCAATACTCAGATGAACACTGATTTATGTTGCTGCTTCTCAGATTGAACTTTCAATGTGTTGTCTGTATAAAGTATGCAGGTCCTCCTGATACAGTATTTATGAAGGATTTCCTCTCATATCCAAAAAAATGTGCAAATGAAGTTAATTGACAACTCTAAATTGGTCTCATGCGAGTGTGAAGGAAACCAGAAATTGACCAGTACCCTTGTCTAGGGCTTTTTTTCCTAATTTAAGGGAAATGATAGTGGAATAGGATCTGGTCTCCAGTGCCTTTGAACTAATTTAAGAGCAATTACATACTAAAACATGCCTGGGAATATATTAAATATCATATTCCTCAAGTATGTAGCCCTGCCAAACTTGATTATATATATATATATATTGTAACAACACAAAAAGAGACAAAGCACAGATCAGTAATGTCTGGTGGACCAAGTAGACTTTCTGCACTCAAAGTGGATTCGATCATCCAATTGACAAAGAGACACAAGTTTGCGGGACATTTACAGAGTCATGGCAGGAAGTTAAATTAACAGAGGAAATGACGATGATGATGATGGACGGAAGTAACGCCATAATCAGTGGCCAGAAGTGAGGTCGACTGTAGTGGAATGGAGATGAAGTCATTGAGTGAAGACAGAAACATCAGAGGCTGGGAGGGACCCAGAAGTGGCGTTGTCTTAGAGACTCAGAATGGGCGTTACCCTGGCGGACCTCCAAGAGGTACGTTCTTTAACCTTCAGTTTTTCTGCTAAAGAAGGGAGAAAGGTGTTAATACCTTGTTCCAAATCCCCGGGTTTCGTTCTTCCACACTCCGTTGGGCCCGTTGACCGACCACGATTCGTGCATGTGTGATAATAATCCAAGACACAGTTAAGCCCCCCACATCCATAAGTTTAAATAAAAGATATTTCTTAAACCTCAGTGTGTTTCTAAATCACCCTTTCAAAGACCAGTTGCACAATAACAATAAACCAACTTATTTTTTCCTCCTTTCTTCCTCCTATTGAGTGTTCCCTGCTGTTTCCCAACTCTGACTCATTGATGTGATTCAGTGGGCTCATTTTTAAGCCAGTCAAGGGAATACTTCCATTGTAATGCCCTGTCTTCCTGGAAGGACTTCTGGGCCATATAGAAAGTTAGGAGGTTTCCCCCCAAGAGCACCCTTTATCAGCACCCAGGGACCTAGACAGGGTGGGATTTCTGAACTACAACTCCCAAGCACCCCTTTGGGTGTTCTGACGGCTGCCACAGGAGGACCACTGCCACTTGACGTTTGGGGGATGGAACTGCTTCCAATTCTCGGCTATTGCTGGTCAATCCATTATATTACACTAGGCGAGTACAAAATTATTTTCTTGGCCAGCCTGCCAATGCATCTGTCCTTTTGCTCTGGCCACCCATCTGGGTAAGAAACCATCGTCGTTCCCTGTTGCTTTGTCTTTTCTAATCCTACTATATATATATATATATATATATATATATATATGTTCAATTTAATAAGGGCAACTAAATAGGGTCCCGCAACAAAACATGTCGAGTATGCAGTTTTGGAATGTCTCATTTATAAATTAAAAATGGTGAATGGCATGAAAATGGTATTGTTAAATTGGTTAATGTCAAGTCTTAACTGTCTGGTAGGTTGCTTCATGTGACTCATCATGCTTTCCACCTGTCCTGGATACTGAATAGATAATCTTTTTATTTGAAGCAGAAATATTGATCAAAAGCCACAGTTAATTCAGCCTGCATACTAACTATTACAACCGGACTGCTGAACTGACAACGTGGTATACAAAGAGATACTTAACAGATCTATACTAATAAAAGGCAAAGCCCTCACTGACTGACTGACTGACTGACTGACTCACTGACTGACTCATCACTAATTCTCCAAGTTCCCGTGTAGGTAGAAGGCTGAAATTTGGCAGGCTCATTCCTTACAGCTTACTTACAAAAGTTGGGCAGGTTTCATTTCGAAATTCTACGCGTAATGGTCATAACTGGAAGCTATTTTTCTCCATATACTGTAATGGAGTTTAGCTGGATGGCCGTGGGGGGCGGAGTTTCGTGTGACGTCATCACGCCTCCCACGTAATCACGTGAACTGACTATCAACGCAGTACGTAGAAAACCATGAAGAGCTCAAAAAAGCGCTAAAGAAAACCTGCATTATATAATTGACAAGGCAGCAAAACAATAAGAAGCGAGCGACTGACATATACAACCATATTCATGAGTGCTGCTACTTCGGAAACAAAGCACGGTGTAAACCTAAAGTTTAAATTAAGTTCATAGACAGGCTGCCGCTGGTGTTTGTAATTTAGTGCCTGCCCATATAAGGCCGTCCGTCAGCGGCAATCTAATAGAAACACTGCCGCTAAATATTCACGGGTGAAGGACTGTGCTTATGCAGAGGAAGGTGAGATGGTCAGGGTGGTGTTTGGCACAAACTCAGCGAAACTGCGAGAGAAACTTTTAAGTGCCGGGTCTTAGCTGACATTACATACGGCCGTGGACATCACACAAGATGGCACCAGCACAGCTGGGAACCTTCGATGCAAGAACACCAAGCGGCTCACGTGAACTGACGCAGTGCACAGACAAAAAGCAACAGTTCCAAAGAGTGCTGAACAAAACCGAATTACACAATTGAGAAGGCAGCAAAAAAATATGAAGCGTCTGATACATACAAGCATATTCATAAGTGCAGCTACTGCGGAAACAAAGCACACGGTGGAAAAAGTCAATGTCCCGCTAAAGGAAGACAGTGTAAAAAAAAAACCCGTGGATGCAGTGTGTCACATCTCAGATAAAGAGGAAGACGAGCTGTTTATTGATGCAGTAAGAAATGAATCGATGAATGAAACCTTTTATCTTTACAACGATTGACAAACACGCAATGTAACTTGAACACAACACATCGTACAAATACGACCCCGATTGAAACAAATAATGATAATCAAATCCTTGATGACAGCAACACTCAATAACACTCACAAAACAATTGCTGTATATTGACAATCATGTTACGTTATTTTTAAAATGTTCCCTTTTCTTTTTCATAACTTCTTTAACATACTACTTCTCCGCTGCGAATATATATATATACCCTGATCTACATACTCTCAAATAGACAAGCCACACGCTGTGGCGCAATTATAGAGGCTTTGCTGTGCCGACATCCGAGGCTCGATTCCTGAGAGGGGATGTACTGAGTATGTACGCGCGTTTCCCGATTCATTTTAACCTTGCATCTCCTTGGTTTGGGACGTATGAAAAAAAATGCGGTTAACGCAGAATCATGTTACGTTATTTTTAAAATCTTTCCTTTTCTTAGCACAAGCACAGCTGAAAAGCTTCAATGCATGTACTTCATAGCAAAAAATAACGCATTTAATCACACTTTCAATTCCAAGCAAAGGGGAACTTTTGTCAATGCATGATTTCTTGGTACATCGATTACACTGATGCACACATCACAGCTACAAAAATGTTAGAGTCGGAATAAAGCGCATTCCTACGACTGATCGGAGGAAAATTTCATTTCAATAGACTACCCGACCGAAGCCTTGATAAAAGCATGGTTTTGTGCACACTGAAAAGCAAGCAAAATTAGATGCATTACAGAAAGCGGACTTTGTGGCTCTTACTGGGGATCATTGGATTTCCGTGACCGTTAGTAATTCTAATTACATCTAATTACAAAATGTTCAATGATCACACTGTTTTAGCCTAATGTACAAAATAATTTTGGCTAAGGTTACTCAGAGTTTAAAGATTAAGTTGGTCAAATTACCTTTTATGTTTCTGACTTATTTTTTTAAGAAGAAAAACTGCACTTTATGTTGAAATTTTGGTTATTATTATTTAAAGACAATACCATTCTGAAAATGTACTTAAAGTACTTAAACTACCACTTTATTTTTAAGTCTGCCCAATTTTAACCAGGGATAATATTTTTGTTTCTGTTTTAAATTTAAAAGCAGTTTAAAAGCATTTTTTTTTCAGAAATTAAAAGAGCTTGAGTTTACAATATTCATGTCCATGTCTATTATTTGATTCTGTCGCCCACTAAAACCCTTTTAAATTAAAAAAAAAAATTGCGATTTGGGGCAAATTTATGTGTGCGATTACATACGATTAATCAAGATTAATTATTAAATAGCCTCTAATTAATTGGATTAATTTTTTTATCGAGTCCCACCCCTAATATATAACATATATATGTAGATATACTGTATATGTAGATTTGTATATATATGTGTATATACAGTATATATGTAGATATGTATATGTGTATATATGTATATATGTGTGTGTGTATATATATATGAGTATATATGAATATATATTTATATGTACAGTATATGTATATATACTGTACGTATGTGTGTATATATTCTGATGCTGACTTTATATATTCAAGTTTTCACTTTATATATTCCAGCGATGACTTTATATATTCAGAAAAAAGTTTTGACTTTATGTATACCGACGCTGACTATATATATATTCAATTTTTGACTTTATATATTCGGGAATGACTTTATATGTTCAAGTTTTTACTTTATATATTCTGATGCCGACTTTATATATTCACAAAATCAATGTATTTGCCTGTTTGGCACCCCATAGTATATGTGTGTGTGTATATATGTACATATGTATGTATATGTGTATATATATATATATATATATATATATATATATATATATATATATATATATATATATATTGTGAAGGATGGCCGGCCATTTATCCCAGCCAATACCCCCAAGCCACCAGGTGGAGCCCTCCTTGCAGCATGGAGGTCCCCAGAAGACCAGCAGGGCATCATGGACAATGGAGTTTTTATGCAAAGCCCTGCTGGATGCCGTGGGGGCCACAGTAGGGAGCTGCAGGGAGGACCAAGGGCTTCTTCGTGCCCTGTGACCCGGAGGTTCGTCATAGGAAAAGCGACGGACTTCCGGGTTGAAGAGAATCCTTTTGTTATAACCCACTTTGTCCCATGCATGTACCTCGGAGAAGATTACCTGGAGGCTCCGCAGGGAAAAGTAGACGGCCCTGGAGACAACGGCCCGCTCCTGTCGGAACCTGAGCACAGGGGAAAAGACTTCCGCATGATGGCAGCCGACGAGGAACACGGTAGCAACCCCGGTGCATTCTGGGAAGGAGGAGCTCCACGTCCCGCTGTTTGCGCCTTCGAGCCCGAAGGAACGGACTTGGTCTTTCCGAAGGGGAAGGGGGAGGCAAGCGAGGCATCGCTCAACCCACAAGAAGGTAAGGAGGGTCGGGAAGTAGCTGATCGGGATGTCGCAAAAATATTAAAGACAGACCGCAGTTCGCCGAATAAGGCAACTCGACCCTCTGAGAACTCCAAGTCCCAGAAGCCTCCGCGAGACCTGTCAGAGCATGTGCCTGAAGCGGGCATGCTCATTGGCTCCCGGCCAGCAGAGAAGACAGACAAGGAAGTAAGTCTTATGCCGGTCGAAATAAATAATGACTTGCAGGAACTCGAACGCTTAATCGAGCCCGTAGCAAGTTTCTTACAGGTCCTGACGACCATTGAAAAGATCGTCGGGGAGTTAGGAGCTGCAGCCAGAGAGCCGTTGGAGAAGGTGAGGGCCTACGTGCGGCGATACAGGTAGACGACCCGTATCGTACATAATAGAGGGGCGCGGTGTGATCCGGGCCCGCGTTTATTAAGTAGCGGGTGCCAATACACGGCATGCCCTACAAGAGAGGCCGGTACGTTAACCGAGTGCTCAACGGAAGGGCTAATCGATCCGGGGCAGCTAGACAGTGCTGATTCCCGGAGCGAGACGGCCCTTAAGATGCCGCCACCGGTAATTTGTAAATCAAGAGGGGTGCAAACAGTAAAGGTGCTCTCTTCTTGTAATAGAGAGACCCAGACTGTATATAAGCCCCAGATTAAACAGGAGGGCTCTAAGATTAAACCGAGGTCTCCTGACAAGAAAGAGACAGAAATAGAGAAAGCACCGTTAGAGGCGGCAGGGGTTTCTCTCCCAGCAAGACAAGGGGCGGACCTAACATTTCCTAATTGTTTTCAGTCCCGCAGGGGGAGAATACCAGGAGGACAGAGGCAGTGTTACGGGTGCCGAAGGTTGGGCCATATTTGGCGGAACTGTCCTTGGAGAGAGGGGGACAAGATGTCGATTTGGACTAATATTCCCCCTAGGTTCTCCAAGGAACAAGATGTTCGAATTAATCAAGGCTCAACCAGAACGTTCTCTTGGAGGAAGACTTCCCTCTCGGGGCAGGCCGCTCCGAATAATAATTCGTCGCTGGGGGGGAATACTGTGAAGGATGGCCGGCCATTTATCCCGGCCAATACCCCCAAGCCGCCAGGTGGAGCCCTCCTTGCAGCATGGAGGTCCCCAGAAGACCAGCAGGGCATCATGGACAATGGAGTTTTTATGCAAAGCCCTGCTGGATGCCGTGGGGGCCACAGGAGGGAGCTGCAGGGAGGACCGAGGGCTTCTTCGTACCCTGTGACCCAGAGGTTCGTCATAGGAAGAGCGACGGACTTCCGGGTTGAAGAAAAGGACTATTTACCCTGACCCGGAAGGAATAAGGACTTGTGGACTGTTGGGCAGAAACACCTCGGGGTCAGGGAGTATAAAAGGACTATGGGAACTCCCAGACAATGAGCTGAGCTGGGTGGAAGGGTGGCAACGCGTCTGGGAGCTGGAGGATTGATTTATTGTGTATTATTGGTGATTTATATGAGTATTTTGGTGGAGAGTGTGCTTTGTGCACTGTGGCGACAAAATAAAGTCAACTTGAGGACTTTTACCTGGTGTCTGGAGTCGTGGACAGGGGTTCAAGGGAGCGAGGACGCCCCCTGTCGTTTCACAGTGGCGTAGCCGGCAGGATACTCTAGCGTCGTTTGCAGAGGACCTGAATAAAATATTTCTGTGGATAACGAACCCCGAGAAGACTACGGAATCAGGAATCACCACAGCATCGCCAAAACCCGAAAAAACCGAGTCCAAAATGGGAAAGAAGAAGGGCAAGCAAAGCGACAACGCCAGCGGGAGTGCCGTAGGTGCAATGGCCAACGCTCGGGAGGAGTTAAGGAGAGGCCTTACAAGTCCGGAGAAACCTCCAGGAAGCAACGATCCCTCTAAGGTACGTGCCGGGAACGACATTAAAAATCCTTTTATTGTTTCTCACCTTGTCCCGTGCATGTACCTTGGAGATGACCACCTGGAGGCTCCGAGGGGAAAAGGAGACTGCCCCGACGACGACGGCCTTCTCCTGTTGAAGCCAGAGCGTCTAGAAATCGACTTCCGCATGATGGCAGCTGACGAGGGACACGGTAGCAAACCCGGTGCACTCTGGGAAGAAGGAGCTCCGCGTCCTGCTGTTTGCATCTTCGAGCCCGAAGGAACGGACTTGGTCTTTCCGAAGGGGAAGGGGGAGGTGAGCGAGGCATCGCTCAACCCACAAGAAGGTAAGGAGGGTCGGGAAGTAGCTGATCGGGATGTCGAAAAATTATTAAAGACCCCCCTGGGTTCCTCCTTTTCCTCTTGGACGCTCTGACGGTCTGGGTCTAAACATGGTGAAAGCTCAAATCCAGTCCTGTATGCGTCCCTGCAGAGCGACAGGAGACTGCCGCGGGCTTGGAGCGCAGGGCGCTAGGACCCAGGGCATTCATCACCCCCTGTCCTGCCAGCCCGTGCGGTCTCGCTCTCCTCGCTCCACGTGCAGCCTGCACTACTATGTCCACTGTTGGAGAATTGCCTACTTGATGTTGGTCATTATTATGGTCACGGCCGTTTTTGCCGAATTCTCCCACATGCTGTACGGGGAGGGCAACACTCACCTTCCCCGCCGTACTCTCCCGGCCGTTCCTCTGTACCACACGGCATCTCCAATGACGCGACCGCCTTCCCCTTCAGCCTCTCCAACTCGACGGAGAGAGCATGTAGCACCTGTAAAATAGGTGACTCTGCAGGCCGAAGGGACTCCTCCGGCTCGCGCAGAGCCAACGGCAAGAACAGAGAGACAGACCCCGGTGGGCTTACCTGTCCATCAGCCGCACTCGTCGTCTGCCTCCTGTGGGCCACTCCCTCTGACCCAATCGGGCCTCTTCCAGGCACGAGACTGACATTCCTTGGTCCCGCCTCTATACAGTCATTGGCGGGCACACAAGACACACCGGCCAATCCCGTGCCTGTCAGCGGGTGGGACTTCCGGTCCGCGGCCATCTTGTCTCCTCCTCTCCAGGTGCGGTGGCGTGCCTCCTGGCAGCCTCGCAGCTGCTGCGAGTTTTTGAGCTGCAGTGGCTCCAATTTCGCAGCCTCCTCTGCTGCCGCCCTCGTGCTGCCGACAGCCTGTGGACCGGCGTGCTCCTGCAATGGACGCGGATCCGGATCGTCCCTGCCTGTGGAAAACAAGGTAAGTTTGACCCCGCAGGGCAGATTACCACAGGGCAGGGCACATACTCCTGGGTCCCGTCACTCCGAGGCCCCTGCCTCAGTGTGGCCTTCTGCATCGCAACGCCGGCCTGGCCGTCCTTCGCGACAGCGCGACTCTCGGAGCCCGCTGCACTCTGGCAACGCCCGTTCTCCTTCCTCCGCACCCGGGGAACATGGCTATTCTGCGGACCGGTGGCGGTCCGCGGGGTGACCGCTCCCGCGGGGTTGTGCACACACCGCTTCCACGGCGAGTGTGTGTGGTCCACTGCTGCACCGGGCCATCCACGGAACAATGTTTCTTTACTGCAGGTCCCCGTCTTGCACCAGACGGAGCATCCTGCCAGCTACGCCACTGTGGAACTTGACCCAGACACAGACAGACGGACATCATTTGTTGCACCCAACATACGTTTATTTGCACACTATTTACAAGTTATATTCAGTGCACGTCCCAGTGCCTCTAGCACCGATCCCCCAAAGTCCAGGCCTCACAGTCCAAATGCCTTTCTAGCCGCCTCCCGTCCTCTCTCCAGCTCCATCCTTCTTCCACCTGACTTCCGCCACTGAATGAAGGGAGGTGGCCCCTTATATAGGAACCCGGATGGGCTCCAGCTGCTTCCCGGCAATCTCCTGCGGACACACCCATGTGGCGGAAGTTCCGGCTGCGCACCCGGAAGCCCTTCAGGTGTCCCTGCTCCTCTTCCTCCCAGCACTTCCTGGTGTGGCGGAAGTGCTGAGGTCCAGGGTTGTTCAGGCACCGGGGCGCCGCCAGGCGGTGGCCACGGGTCCCTACAGGGTTGAGCTTCCAAGCCCTCTACCTGTGGCCCCCCTACACAACCAGGGCGGTCGCCCCCTTGCGGTCTGGAGGAGGTACAAGCCCTCCTCCGGTCATCCTGGATGTCCCGGCTGGGCTCCACCCATAGCCGCATGCGACAATATATATATATATGTATGTGTGTGTATGTATGCATGTATGTATGTATGTATGTATGTATGTATGTATGTATGTGTATACAGTACAGGCCAAAAGTTTGGACACACCTCCTCATTCAATGTGTTTTCTTTATTTTCATGACCATTTTCATTGTTAGATTTTAACTGAAGGCATCAAAACTATGAAGGAACACATGTGGAGTTATGTACTTAAAAAAAAGGTGAAATAACTGAAAACATGTTTTATATTCTAGTTTCTTCAAAATAGCCACCCTTTGCTCTTATTACTGCTTTGCACACTCTTGGCATTTTCTCGATGAGCTTCAACAGGTAGTCACCTGAAATGGTTTTCACTTCACAGGTGTGCCTTATCAGGGTTATTTAGTGGAATTTCTTGCTTTATCAATGGGGTTGGGACCAGCAGTTGTGTTGTGCAGAAGTCAGGTTAGTTGGACGATCATTTATTTTTCAACAGGACAATGACCCCAAACACACCTCCAGGCTGTGTAAGGGCTATTTGACCAAGAAGGAGAGTGATGGAGTGTTGTAAATGGTCATGAAAATAAAGAAAAACATTGAATGAGGAGGTGTGCCCAAACTTTTGGCCTGTACTGTATATACAGTGGTGTGAAAATCTATTTGCTCCCTTCCTGATTTCTTATTCTTTTGCATGTTTGCCACACAAAATGTTTCTGATCATCAAACACATTTAACCATTAGTCAAATATAACACAAGTAAACACAAAATGCAGTTTTTAAATGATGGTTTTATTATTTAGGGAGAAAAAAATCCAAACCTACATGGCCCTGTGTGAAAAAGTAATTGCCCCCTTGTTAAAAAATAACCTAACTGTGGTGTATCACACCTGAGTTCAATTTCCGTAGCCACCCCCAGGCCTGATTACTGCAACACCTGTTTCAATCAAGAAATCACTTAAATAGGAGCTGCCTGGCACAGAGAAGTAGACCAAAAGCACCTCAAAAGCTAGACATCCTGCCAAGATCCAAAGAAATTCAGGAACAAATGAGAACAGAAGTAATTGAGATCTATCAGTCTGGTAAAGGTTATAAAGCCATTTCTAAAGCTTTGGGACTCCAGTGAACCACAGTGAGAGCCATTATCCACAAATGGCAAAAACATGGAACAGTGGTGAACCTTCCCAGGAGTGGCCGGCCGACCAAAATTACCCCAAGAGCGCAGAGACGACTCATCCGAGAGGTCACAAAAGACCCCAGGACAACGTCTAAAGAACTGCAGGCCTCACTTGCCTCAATTAAGGTCAGTGTTCACGACTCCACCATAAGAAAGAGACTGGGCAAAAACGGCCTGCATGGTAGATTTCCAAGACGCAAACCACTGTTAAGCAAAAAGAACATTAGGGCTCGTCTCAATTTTGCTAAGAAACATCTCAATGATTGCCAAGACTTTTGGGAAAATACCTTGTGGACTGATGAGACAAAAGTTGAACTTTTGGAAGGCAAATGTCCGTTACATCTGGCGTAAAAGGAACACAGCATTTCAGAAAAAGAACATCATACCAACAGTAAAATATGGTGGTGGTAGTGTGATGGTCTGGGGTTGTTTTGCTGCTTCAGGACCTGGAAGGCATGCTGTGATAGATGAAACCATGAATTCTACTGTCTACCAAAAAATCCTGAAGGAGAATGTCCGGCCATCTGTTCGTCAACTCAAGCTGAAGTGATCTTGGGTGCTGCAACAGGACAATGACCCAAAACACACCAGCAAATCCACCTCTGAATGGCTGAAGAAAAACAAAATGAAGACTTTGGAGTGGCCTAGTCAAAGTCCTGGCCTGAATCCAATTGAGATGCTATGGCATGACCTTAAAAAGGCGGTTCATGCTAGAAAACCCTCAAATAAAGCTGAATTACACCAATTCTGCAAAGATGAGTCGGCCAAAATTCCTCCAGAGTGCTGTAAAAGACTCATTGCAAGTTATCGCAAACACTTGATTGCAGTTATTGCTGCTAAGGGTGGCCCAACCAGTTATTAGGTTCAGGGGGCAATTACTTTTTCACACAGGGCCATGTAGGTTTGGATTTTTTTCTCCCTAAATAATAAAAAACATCATTTAAAAACTGCATTTTGTGTTTACTTGTGTTATATTTGACTAATGGTTAAATGTGTTTGATGATCAGAAACATTTTGTGTGGCAAACATGCAAAAGAATAAGAAATCAGGAAGGGAGCAAATAGATTTTCACACCACTGTATATACAGTACAGGCCAAAAGTTTGGGCACACCTCCTCATTCAATGTTTTTCTTTATTTTCATGACCATTTACAACACTCCATCACTCTCCTTCTTGGTCAAATAGCCCTTACACAGCCTGGAGGTGTGTTTGGGGTCATTGTCCTGTTGATTTTGTGTGACAAACATGCAAAAGAATAAGAATTCAGGAAGGGTTCAAATAGTTTTTCACACCACTGTATATGTATGTGTATGTGTGTATATATATGTATTGTGAAAGCTGGCCCGGACACACACAGACGGACAACATATTTTCACCCACACACCGTTTATTTACAATATTTACACAGTTTCAAAGTGCACTCACAACCCCAGTGCTTCCAGCACCGATTCCCCAAAGTCCAGGGCCCACAGTCTTTGTGCCTTTCTGGCCACCTCCCGTCCTCTCTCTCCAGCTCAGTCCTGCTACCTTCCGACATCCACTAATGACTGGAGGGAGGCGGCCCCTTATATAATGCTCCCGGATGAGCCCCAGGTGTTCCCAGTATCCCCTCCTTAGCCACGCCCCAGCATGGCGGAAGCGTCGGCTGTCCTCCTGGCAGCTCTCCGGGCGCCACATAAAGTCTTCCCCCCAGCACTTCCTGGTGTGGCGGAAGTGCTGGGCTCCAGGGACAATTAGGCACTGGGGCGCCGCCTGGCGGTGGCCACGGGTCCCTACAGGGCTGGGCTTCAAAGCCCCCTACCCGAGGCCCCCTGCATAACCAGGACAGACGCCCCCACTCGGTCTGGAGGAGGCACACGCCTCCTCTGGTCCTCCAAGCGTGCCCCGGCCGGGCTCCAGCCCCGGCCGAGGACCACACGGGATAAACCGGCATCGGGGCGCCGCCTGGCGGTGACCACGGGCCCCTACAGGGTAGGACTTCCATGCCCTCGACCTGTGGCCCCCAACAGAACCAGGACAGACGCCCCCTCGCAGTCTGGAGGAGGCACAAGCCCTCCTCACGTCCTCCTGGGCATCCCGGCCGGGGACCACAGTATATTTATCTGTATGTATGTATGTATGTATATATGTATATGTGTGTGTGTTTGTATGTGTATGTATGTGTGTACACTCACCTAAAGGATTATTAGGAACACCTGTTCAATTTCTCATTAATGCAATTATCTAATCAACCAATCACATAGCAGTTGCTTCAATGCATTTAGGGGTGTGGTCCTGGTCAAGACAATCTTCTGAACTCCAAACTGAATGTCAGAATGGGAAAGAAAGGTGATTTAAGCAATTTTGAGCGTGGCATGGTTGTTGGTGCCAGACAGGCCGGTCTGAGTATTTCACAATCTGCTCAGTTACTGGGATTTTCACGCACAACCATTTCTAGGGTTTACAAAAAATGGTGTGAAAAGGGAAAAACATCCAGTTTGCGGCAGTCCTGTGGGCGAAAATGCCTTGTTGATGCTAGAGGTTAAAGGAGAATGGGCCGACTGATTCAAGCTGATAGAAAGAGCAACTTTGACTGAAATAACCACTCGTTACAACCGAGGTATGCAGCAAAGCATTTGTGAAGGCTCAACACGCACAACCTTGAGGTGGATGGGCTACAACAGCAGAAGACCCCACCGGGTACCACTCATCTCCACTACAAATAGGAAAAAGAGGCTACAATTTGCACAAGCTTTCCAAAATTGGACAGTTGAAGACTGGAAAAATGTTGCCTGGTCCAATGAGTCTCGATTTCTGTTGAGACATTCAAATGGTAGAGTCAGAATTTGGCGTAAACAAAATGAGAACATGGATCCATCATGCCTTGTTACCACTGTGCAAGCTGGTGGTGGTGGTTTAATGGTGTGGGGGATGTTTTCTTGGCACACTTTAGTCCCCTTAGTGCCAATTGGGCATCGTTTAAATGCCACGGGCTACATGAGCATTGTTTCTGACCATGTCCATCCCTTCATGACCATCATGTACCCATCCTCTGATGGCTACTTCCAGCAGGATAATGCACCATGTCACAAAGCTCGAATCATTTCAAATTGGTTTCTTGAACATGACAATGAGTTCACTGTACTAAAATGGCCCCCACAGTCACCAGATCTCAACCCAATAGAGCATCTTTGGGATGTGGTGAAACGGGAGCTTCGTGCCCTGGATGTGCATCCCACAAATCTCCATCAACTGCAAGATGCTATCCTATCAATATGGGCCAACATTTCTAAAGAATGCTTTCAGCACCTTGTTGAATCAATGCCACGTAGAATTAAGGCAGTTCTAAAGGCGAAAGGGGGTCAAACACCGTATTAGTATGGTGTTCCAAATAATCCTTTAGGTGAGTGTATATATGTTGATATGTGTATATATATGTATATATATGTAGATGTGTATATGTATATATATATAGATATGTGTACGTGTAGATATGTGTATATGTAGATATGTTTATATGTATATATGTTTATATGTCTGTGTGTCTGTGTGTGTGTGTGTGTGTGTAGTATATATATATATATATATATATATATATGACAGCAACACTCATAACAGTGACAAAACAATTATATTGACAATCATGTTACGTTATTTTTAAAATGTTTCCTTTTCTTTTTCATAACTTCTTTAACACACTACTTCTTCGCTGCGAAGTGCGGGTATTTTGCTAGTTATTATATAAAATGTATATTCGCCCTGTATGTGGTAGTCCTGCAAATTATATTATATTATATTTTGTTAATTTACTATACATTTGCACTTTCTAAGCAGCTGGAGAAAGTAAACCAGTACAGAAAGGAGCTCTCTCTCTCTAATTCCCTATATTGGAAGTGTAAAGTAGAGAGGGGGTCAGTACTTACCTTATAGGGTTGAGTAATCCACTGAGTCATCACATGACACTGCGCCACCACTGGCTATAAGTGTGCATGGAAACAATTTGTGACAGGTCTTCACCATCAACTACCAGGCCCAGTGTTTTAGAAGAGATGATAGATGTCATTGTGCTTTCATTTTTCAACCAGTCCTGCCAGAGGATCACTGAAAAAGGTTGACTCCACATAACAGGCACCCTGATCTTTTTAGTGTCAACCTTATAAGTAATGGTACAATGCACAGACCTGTACTATCAAGTTTCACAGTGAATACAGGTTAGACTGGTTGTTCCAGTTTCCCACTGTCACAGAAGCACATATTGGTGAGCAACAAAGCAAGGTTCGTCAAAGTGAGGGCAGTTGGGGACTGAATGCCCCAGCTCCCTGCACTTATAACAATGGGGATGAGTCATGCGCTTCTTTATTACGTGTATCACTGGTTCCGTATCATAGTGGGTGGGCTCCAGATTAAACACACTTCCAGGATGGAAATTGTGGTGATCAGTGGACCATTTTAGAGCAAGTCATATGTGACCATCTTGGTAATTGTGTTTGCTCTATAAGTCGTATGCCTGGGAATGGGTCGGCCTCTCTGGGTTGAAAGACCATTCATGACACACCCTTGCCTGCTGGTCCAAATTAATTTTGTACAACAACAGCACCTTAGCCTTCAGTTGATCTAAATCTCCAGCCGCCTGCTTTTTGAGGTCATTGGAACACCAACAGGTATATCATAATATTATTATCTGTATATAGTGGCAATAATCCCATCTGGAAGTCCCATTGGAAAGCAACACGAACCTGGTTTCATATCTCCTTTGAGCTGGGTCAGTTGTTCTCCCACCTGGACCTTTACTGCCTGGATTGCTGAAGCCATAGCCTGGATGATCAACAGTACATCCTGGGGTTCAGTCATCATGTCTTGCCCACAAGAAATCCTGCTGACTGTGCCACTGTAAACAAAAAACAGGACATCAAAGTTTTGGGGCACCATCTGGCTTACTCTTATAATTCTAATGAAAAGGGTTTAAAAATAAAACATAAAAAAATTGTGGAAAAAATAGCTAATCAAGTTATCTGGACTATTGTTTCAGATAAACTGCCCAAAATGGCGTCTTCTCCGAATTTCAGGCAATTTCAGGCAGGTCCAGGTGGATGGACCCCAGAAGTGACATCAGAGATGGAACAGAGTCAATCTTCCTTTCTGCAGAAGGTAAAGAAGAGAGATTGTTAGTATGCCACCTTCTGTCTCTGCAGATAATTACTGTCCCCTAAGCTGTAAGAGCCATGTACAAGTTATTTAAGTTATATTAAATGTTTGCCTATATTTTAGTGCATAGTCTATGGGAGGTTCTTATAACCCCCACAAACTGAACTGAATTGATATATTCTATTTCTTGTCTCACTAACAATAGATTAGTCTCAGTTAGTGACCTGCCTTGCCATGAGTAAGGCATGGAGGGCATATGGTTTTAAACCGTGCTTTAACATGCCCAATGGTAAGTAACGCAATGTGCTCTATTGAACTTGCAGTGCCTTACGCTTTGAGCATACTGAAGGCGAAGTAAAGCATGTTTAAATTTAGCAACAACTGAAGTTAGACAAGTAAAGTTAAGTTTAGAGAAGAAACATTTTTTTCCCATTTTTTTGGTTTTTATTCTATGTGTGTAACAACCTTTTTCTTTATTCTTGTGTGGACTGTTTGCCTTGAATTTTCACTAAACCTTTTAAAATAAACTTTTGGACTAAGATTTCTTTCGGCACATGTTTGACCTGTGCTTGATCCTGCCTTACTCACCAGCAGCTACATAAGCCTTCTAGCTGTTTCCCATTCACACACACTTTAATCATGTCTATATATACCCAAATAGAGAGAAATATGAATAAGAATTTGGAGTGTGAATTCTGATGTACATACTGTATCTCAATCCCCACAATCATCAAAATGAGTGTTGACAAGTGAGTCAGTTCTCCTGCTTTTGTGCTAATGATAAAATGCTTTACTTGCTATGCATCACTTTGTACTTGTAAAGCACATTTACATGGTGTTCACTAAAAGAGGTATTATATGAACAAGAAATTCAATGAAATAAATATTTTTATATTAGCAAATATTATTGTAAAATGGTACCAACTAAAGACAGGCATTGTGGGCAACAGGGGTCATAATGTGAGGCAAAGTCCTACAAGGCACTGACAATAATAAAAACTAAATTGTACATAGGACTGCAAGAAGGATAATTGTAATAATGCTGGTGGCTTGTAGAAAATATTGCATGTTTACTGTTCTTTATTTAGATAAAAATACACCTTTTTTTAGAAATTTTCTCATCCATTCTGGGTTTGTTCAGATACATCCCCTACCCGTCACAGTTTTAATGGTAACCAAAATCTCTAAACAGGCAAGTGTGTCACAGTAGCTAAGACGTCCAATGGTATTTCAGTTCTTGTGCAATTTCAGGTCATAACTGCACTCCATCTGTTGAAATACAGTAACAGTGCCTGCTGAATAAATGAATTGTACCACACAACCTAACCGTGGGAGCTTTTTTGGACACTATAAGAAATAGCCCTTATTTTAATTATGTTTTTCCTCTTTGTAGCTGCCACATATAAACCTATAGTCTCGTGAGTAACACTTATTACCTAAGTAAGAGTACAAGTAAATTATGTGACTCATTCCAGTGTATACTATGAGTGAGAGTCCATTACTGAAATGGCCACCTTATGTCTTAAACTCCAAAACCTTGACCATAAGTCCTCATTTTGTATACCAGAACACAGGGAGAGTCAAAGGCTGAACTGAATCCTTCAGTCCTTAAGAAACCTGGATTTCAAAGAACAGGCACACTTCGGCAATTAAATAAATTGAACCTCTGGAAGACACCCAAAGCAAAGACATCAGCCTGGCGGAGAGTGTTTTATTCTTGCTGTAGGCAGCTCTCTTGAATGTGTTTAGCACTTACTGAAGGGCTGCAGCTTCTTAAGTAAATGCAGCCACACGTACCATTGAGGTGCCTGCAGGGACACAAAATGACAGACAGTAGTGTTCTTAATCCTGTTTAATACTGAAGTGAGCTCATACCAAAGAAAGCTTAGATTTTTCAAAGGGAAGATCCAGTCGTGTTGTGCTTCACTTTGGCAAAAGTAATTTTCATCATGCTGAGAATAATTTAATAGAATGCATGGCTGAGGCTAGGTGCAGGGCAAGTTTGTTGAACAAAAGCTGCCTTCATTTTCTACTATTTATGAGGTCAGGGTTTCAATTCCTTGATGTTAACTGGATGAGGACGTATTGAGAGGAGAAGCTAAAGATTAGAGGTGCAATGCCTTCTTGTCGCAATTCATCATTTGTTGATTTAAACACCTCTGGCACGGATATCTTTCAGTCACAGACAGAGTGCAGAAATGGTGTGGGTTTTGAATGAAAAAGTCACATTCAACACTCTAAATGTTTCCTGTGACGTAGCTTTTAAATGGGATAGCAGCACTGTTAGTCCTTATAATTATGTCAAAAAACTGTGGCATAGAAAAATAAACAATTTTTTGTGATTTTTGTGAACTAGAAACCACCCAAAGCTACTTTACTTGTACAAGTTTTGCATGCATTTTTTATGCTTACTGGCTACATGATATGATCAGAATCACCCAATTACACAGAGATGGAGACTTACCTGGCTGTTCTATAGCCACTAGAGTACAAAAAAAAACATGACATGTTTGAACGAACATACATATGATTAAATTTACATATTTGCACACCAATGAATGTTCAAGGTTGCTCTAAATGCTACTAGGATAGGCACCGGCTCCTTGTGACTCTCATTTGAATAAGTGGGTAAGAAATTGAATGTATAAATTAATAAGTTAATAAAATAGAGGGACAAGTAATCATTATCATTTAAGGTTATCGCTACTGCCGAAAAACAAGTACAGGTCTTTAATTAGCAAATGTCAATTTTTGTATTTTAATTTCATTTTTCTATGCAGACTCTTGATTCAGCTTTGTGGATTGTCATGATAAGGCGATGGCCCACTTCAAATCACAGGAGTTTTGCTGGTTGCTGTTGGCTGCCCAGGAAATGCTGTCTTGTGCCAAGAAGCATCTATGGAAGCATGACTGAATTCTGGAGTCTTTTTTTCCATTTCATTGACTAGCCAGATACTTTGGCATGACTCCTGGTCAGCAGTGTCACCTCTTTACAGGCTTCTGAAATGAAAAGAGCACCTGCATTTAGTTTCCAAACATGGCATTGCCAAAATGGTGGCATTCAAGTAAGTATTAAAATAAGCTGGTTATCTCATTTTAGCTTGACAATACCTCCTGAGTGTCTCAGCTTTTCTTATTATCCTGAAGAAAAAAGAACAGTTGTTTGCTGTAAATAAAAGAAAATATCACAACAAAAGGACACATCTCATCATTTTAAATATTCTAACTATAATATACAAAATATATATACAGGTGACACTTTTGTTTTGAATGAGTTTCATTCTTGCCTACATTTGTAACCTGATTTTGCATTTACTGTAAGTCAGAGCTTACACTGAAAATGTTTGCTAATGGAAACATTATTGAAAATTAGTAATGCTTTATGACTTATTTTATATAAACATTTTAAGACATGGTTTAAAAATGACAGTGAAGCAATATTACTGTACTATAAATCACAATACATAAATAATGTAAATTAAATTTGCCATGGGTGTAGCCGCCTTTGTATAAGGCGAAGTCAGGCACGGGTAAGACGCGTGTCAAAGAAATCTCTCAGTCCAAAAGTTTGTTTTAAAAATATTTAGTGAAAGTTAAAGGCAAACAATCCATACTTTTTTTTAATCCATAGTTTTTCTTATGAAGCTTTGGTTATTTCTATACTTAAAGGTTATTTATTTCTTCTTCTGTATGCTTCAAACATACGGTTCAAAACTCTTTTATTTTACGAGTTACTTCACACTCAAAAGGCCAATAGGCCGTTGGCACATAGACATGCGCCCAGGCACGGTCACGTGCATAAGCACGAACGTGAGCTCAAACAAGAACACGTACAAGGACACGGTTAAAAAACCGTATGCCTCTGTATCTTACACAAGGCAAGGCTAAACACTTACTAAAGAACATTGTTTACTCAAAACTGTTAAGAAATGACAGTAAAAAAACAACTCAATTCTATTCACAGGGGTTTTAGGAGCCTCCCACATTTTATGCATTATCATCTAATAAATATTCATACATTTTATAGAACTAGGAAAATGGCTCTTACAATGGGTTTGAGCAGTATGTTAACCTTATGCTTAAAAATTCTGCAGTTTTTATTTATGACACCACACTTCCTTGAGTTGGAAAAGGCATAATGATGGCATGCAAAAGGTACCACTAATGAATGATTGCTCGCTTAGTATGTCACCCCTCTGTCCCAGCAGTTATAGTCTCTGAGATGGCATGGCTTGAATACAAACCTAGGACACTAGAAATTGTAAGTTGATGTTTCTACCACCCAGCTAAACAGCCAGCTGACAGTCAGGCTGCTTACCAAGTACATTCAATCTCTAACTCATGGTTACATTTGTTGACACATGCTGTCACCCCTCCACTCCCAGCAGATATACTCCCAAAGCCTAATCAGCTGTGATGTGTACTTTGGAAGCTGGGAATTACTGGCATTGGGTTCTGCTGCTCAGCTAAACAGCCAGCTGCTGATTGAACTGCTTACCTATGACTGAGTTTATGTGCCACCAGTTACATTCACTTGTACATGCTGTCACAGGTGGCTGGGGGTGGAGCCCAGGCGGGATGACCGAGGGGACCGGAGGAGGGCTGGTACCTCCTCCCAACCACGAGGGGGCGACCTCCTTGGTTTTGTTGGTGGCCTCAGGTAAGGGGCTTGGAAGCCCAACCCTGTAGGGGCCCGTGACCACCGCCAGGCGGCGCCCCGGTGCCTGAAGAATCCTGGAGCCCAGCACTTCCGCCACACCAGGAAGTGCTGGGGGGAAGAAGACAGGGGACACCCAGAGGGCTTCCGGGTGCGCAGCTGGCATTTCCGTCACACTGGGGCGTGTCCACGGAGGAATACAGGAAAGGAGGAAGCAGCTGGAGCCCATCCGGGGTGTAATAAAAGGGGCCGCCTCCCTGCAATGGAGAGCGGAAGTTGGATGGAAGAGGACGGAGCTGGAGAGAGGACTGGACGTGGCCTGAAGGAAGGCATAAATGCCTGGACTTTAGGGGATCAGTGTTGGAGGCACTGGCTTTGTGCACTGACTTTTGTAAATATTGTACATAATAAACATGTGTTGGGTGGTCAAACGATGTCCGTCTGTCTGTGTCCGGGTCCCATTTACAATGCACACCAAAGAACAAAATGAATGAAAGCAGTCACCATGTCCATTAGTAGTAACTGCCATGTATTAATCTGTGTCACAAATAGTTAAATCTGTGCATATGTCAGAGAGGGACATTTTTTTGATTTCCTGGGTAATCCCGTTACTGATTTTGATATGGCTGTCTGCAGGATGTAGGTATTTGCTGTCACCGCTTTGCAGTATTGGCTGTTTGAATATACATACAATACAAAGCTGTGATAACAGACCTGCTCCTTCGTTGGAGGATGTTTGTATTTACCTGACTTGGAGATTACATGTCTGACAATATTGGTTTCTAATCAGCATATCTGTACTCATTCATGGTTGGTAACAATATTTTGTTTACTTGTGTTTTCATTAGTTGTTAAACCCAGGAAATTTAGATGTGCCACTGTTTAAACCGATTGTCCAGGACTGACAATGGCAGGGACTGAAGGAGATTTAAACTTCTGGGCAGGAGAAGGCAGAGGAGGGACAGTCCACTGAGAACGCTGCCAAGATACTCGCAGAAAGTACATGGGCTTGCTGGCAGGCTGGGGTACGTGGCTGGTGAGACTCGAGGAAAACAGATGGCAACACTTACCCCGAGGGAGGAAGAGACAGCTCCAAAAGAAGACAGTTGTGGGTCCAGCGAGAGAGGGAAGCTGCATGAAAGGACCGATCAAAGTGGGCGGACGAGAAGTGAGGCATGCCCAGGTCTCAGCAACACAAGGAGCCCAGAGTGGAGAAAAAGAATGACGAGAAGACGCTGAAAGGGATTCCATGATTTGACAAAACTTCTGTTGGGAAACGAGTGTCCAGTGAACAGAGTGCATCGGTGGACAATTGGACGATTAATTGTTGGGGTAACAGTGCACAAACTGGATTCTGCACCACTAAAGGTTGTATCCTCGAAATTCTTGTTTTTGACAGACTTTTAGAGTGTGGACTGTGTGTTTTCCTTTAAAAAAAAGGAAATTCATCCATCCATCCATCCATCCATCATCCAACCCACTATATCCTAACTACAGGGTCACCGGGGTCTACTGGAGCCAATCCCAGCCAACACAGGGCACAAGGCAGGAAATAAACCTTGGGCAGGGTGCCAGCGCACCACAGGAAAAGGAAATTCATTCCTGATATTTTTAGATTTTGTTATGTTCGTTTATTTTTTAAATGTACTTTATATTGTCTTGTGTAATAGAAGTTAGTGTTGCTTTTCCTGAAATTTCTGTTGTGTCTTTCATTGTGTGTTTACTCACCACCCAATTTAAACAAACCTGTGTGCTATTATTGGTAAATTTCAAGAGTTCCCAGTCTCTTAATAAAACTGGGTGGCGTAGTTGGATATTTTAATGGTGTCTAGGTTAGATTACCTGTGGGAAAGTCACTAGAAGAAGATTAACTGAAATTCAGCTGTTAACATTTTATTTGTTTCCATTCATATGTGAGAAATTGCCATAACCCAAGACTGCCTATAATCTGAGACTCAGCCAGGATGCCTCTCCCCATTTATAAAATTAAAATAAAAAGTTCAAAATGATTGCGAAACTCAGAAGGAGAGACCATCTAGTCCACAAGATGACTTTCTTAGTCCTCTTGGGTAGCAGGTTCCACAAAGAACAGTTATTTCCTGTCTGAGTGTTTCTTAAGCAGATGAAGGACTTCCAGTGCACAAAACCAACAGGATTCCCTCCATTTCTTACCTGAACTGAGCCTCTAAAGTGCTCCTGTGTCCAATAGTATGTATGTACTGTATGCACCCATTCATTGTTTTAAGCCGATGTCTCATTTCATGACTTCTAGTTGTGGAATATGTCAGATTTGCAAACTGCAGTTGCTGATTGTGTTACCAGACCATGTCATTTTAAATGACTCAAAATTATTGGCCATGTCATATTTACTGACCTTTCAGAGGAGTCTAATTTTGTGACAGCCAATACTGCGCTGCCCAACTGAGCCTGTGCTATACAAAGGTTTAAAGGAATAGTAAACTCACCTGTCATTTTTTTTTTTATCTGTTGTGGCATGTAAAATATGAGACATAAGACAGAGGAGCCTGTCTTCTGTTTATGAGGCACAAAACAGCTGTGTTCCTTTTTTCTTGGCACTGCATTTCATACATTGAACTTTTGCATTCATTGGTTGTCATCTCTCATACACACTGAGCCCGCCCCTATGACTAAATGCTAAATCAAATAAAGTTGATTTTAACAAAGTGAGTCATAGGCTAGTTGGGATGACTCACAGGGCATGTCACATTATGTGACTGAGTTCCCGGGAGTGCACATCTGACTGCCTCTGACTCTCTAAGATTATGTAAATGAAGGCTATGAATGAGAACCACTTGAGAAGTAGTGTAATGTGGCATGGCCTTAAGTGGAGTTTGCAAATTTTCCTCATGTCTGCATGGGGTTATCTCAATGTACTCTGATTTAAACATCACATTCTCAAAGGCCTACTTCTCAGGTTGATTCATTCTGTGTGGTAGCTCTAACCATTGCACTGCTTAGCCTGTTTTTCTCTTCTGTTGGCTCTCTTTTCAGCAGGACACCAGCAGTGATTTGAATAGAACACACTTAGAGGAGTTATTGGACGTGTTAGGGAGTTACCCTAACCTAAGAAGGGAAAAGTGGGGAGTTGTCTTTTCAGGATATGTGATCCAACCCAAGCACAATTTGTCTATGGTCTTTTGATTTGACTCCAGGCAAATTTAACAATTTAGAGATGAAGTCCCTCCCCAATCTGCCAATCCCTCTGTCGACTATGGTGGATGAACAGTAGTTATTTTGATTAATGATAAGATATTTTGCTACATTAAAAAGAGAGATCTCTCTGTTCATTAGAAAGAGAGAGACAGGGAAAGAGGGAGACAATGATAGGCAGAAACAGAGTACATCTTGAGACTACTTGAAAATAGAGGTCAAATAACTTTGTAGCAAGTACTGAACTAAAGAAATTTTCAGAATAACGAATACTTTTTGTTGGGCAGAACAAATGTTCATACAACATTATATTAAATGAATTTTGTTTTCATGAAATGTATATTTCAGTATAACAAATGTTTCTTTGACCAAAAATGGCTCCAAAAGATAATAATGAGATGCAAAAAATACTTAAAAATACTTCTCGCACAGTCTCAGAAATCCTGCAAAAGACTGTCTCAAAGAAAGGGACAGTCTGTTGCAAAATTTCCGGTCTCAGGCTGTCTCAGAGAGGCTCGACAGACAATATGCCCAACATCATACACAAAGCTGAATTCTAGTCAGTGCTCCACCTAGCATCTGCGTGGGAAGTTGTATTATGTGTGGATACTGTACTGTGCGAGTTTCATAGCAGTTCTCAAAGTTTCCTTTGAGATAAACAAAAAAAAAAAAAAATGACAAATAGCATCAGTTTACACTGAAAGAAAAATTGACAATCCTGAAAAAAGTTGATTCCAGAATGAAGAAAAATAACAAAAGCATTCAGAATCTTGCCTTCATCTTAATCTAATGTCTCATTTTCATTCTGTATTTTCATACCTGCATTACTATTAAAAACATCTAACGTCTTGTAACAAAGGGCGCTTTATGTGTGCCGACCCAACACAGACTGACACCGGAGGCACGAATAAAACCAACAAAATGCTTTTATTTTTCTTTACCTGCAGTGCACATCTTCCCTGTGACCCACAGACATAACACAGTCCCAACCACACAAAAGTACAAACACCACTCCTCCTGGCTAGTGTAGTCCTCCTCCTCCTGACTCAGGCTCCTAAAGTGGTGTCTGCTGGCCACTTTTATAGTCCATCCGGAAGTGCTCCAAGTGCCTGATTGCCAAGTTCCGGAATGCACTTCCGGAAGTGGCAAAAACACTTCCCATAAGGGCTCAGGAGTCCCAGCTGCAGCAGCCCCTGGCGGTGCCTGTGAGACCCAACAGGGCTGCACCAAACTCCAATTCCCATGGAAACCGAGGCACTTCTTCATCCCAGGGGAGATGCCATCTGGCATCCAAGGGGAGGTATTGCAAAGTCCATGGCTGCTCCACCTGAACATATACCGAAGGGGCGTCCCGGCATGGACCCCTGCCATCCGCCACAGTCTCACTTTCAAATAAAATAATTTTTGCAGTTTAAGAAGTGCTGTATTTTTATACAATTATTGTCAAGCTTGGGACACAGAGACAAGACAGTCCAGTTTTTTAAGTAGAAAAAAGGTACTTTATTACTGTATAGAGAGGGCAGGTACAGTCTCAAGAAATTGTTCAAAATAGGAGCTTTTACTTCAGCACTCAAGCACACAAGATAGGTGCTGTGAAATGGGCAAGTGTCCTGCTTTAGCTTCCTTCTTTAAATTAGAAGAACACAAGTGGCTCTGAGTCACTGTCGTGGCAGACACGATCTGTGGAAGAGAGTTCAGTAAAGGGTTAAATGTTCTAAATATTGTGTGACAAGCACATTATACAGTAAGCTTGATCTTGCAGAGGACAACTTCTTACTTTGCCCTTGGTTAACTGTTTACCACAAGCAGCAGAGCAGCTACAGTATGTAGTTGTTGTTGTGCCACTGTTTAGAGATGGCAAATCGCCAGCGACCCTGGTCACAATAGTACATGTATTTTCCCCATATTTGTTATAACGAAATTTCTGTTATAACAAAATATATTTAAGGTCCATCAGTTTAATTATAATGGGATTCCACCTGTGTAGGATGTCATGGAAGAAAAATGTATCAAATACTTTTGTGTCTTAGTCCAATGAGAACCCCTAGAGATCATAATATATATAGCTACATATGTTCAGGAGCAGCCTGTGGCATGGAAGATTTATGCTGATTACATTCCAAAACAACCCAGATACTAAACATAATTTTATTAGGATGTGCATATGTGCAATTGCATATGTACCATTAAAACACAGAGTTACCTAAACACCATTTATCTTATATGTAATGAAAATCAGTGAATGTTATCTTTCAGATCTTTGTGACATTATGTGGTAGCTTCATGGAAGCCTGTATATCAAATCTTTTTTTTTTGTAGAAAGCCACATGGAACAAAATTTGTTCTTTACACAGCAGTATGCTGGTATATTATTTCACACTACTGTCTCACTGTTTCAGGGTACTGGGTTCAGCTTGGGCACAGCCAGTGTGGAGTTCACATGTTTCTGGGTTCTCTGTGTGGAGACAGCTCCAGTTATTCAGTTCTTCCACCTGTCTCAGGATGTACACGCCATGTATCCTGACACTTCTCAATTGGCCACATCTAAGTGAGTGTATGTATCTGTATGTGTATGTGTGTGTTCCCTGTAATGGAGTGGCATCCTATTCAACACTGGTTCATTCCCTGCACCTAGTGCTTCCAGGTGAGGAGCTGGCATATGTAATCTTGAACTTTGAAAGAAGTTTGGAAAGTCTAAGAATAAATATATTTAAGACAATAGCTCTGATATGAAAAAAATAAAACAGTAATGATCACAATTTATTTATACAGTGTGTCCTCTCCTTCAGATCCAGTAACACTGGTAGGGTTGGTGGGCATGCTTGATCAAAACTGATAGCTGATTAAAGTTACAACAGCTCAGACTATGTGCAGAAAAAATGTATTTTTTTTACTGCCCAAAGGGCTGTGTATTGATGCAAATGCCTCTTAAGTGATTTATTAGCCTGAGTAACTAATCAACAAGGTAAACTATTAATTGTTTTCTTCACATACAGCAAGGTGAGGCAGCTAGTACTTACTACATGATTAATGGACAGAGGCTTTTGCTTGGCTCAATACTTTTTCATCTTGTCCAGGCTTGGCAAAGTGTAGTTTCTATAAATAAATAAACAGCAAAAATACATAAACATATGGAAAATATTGTGAAAACCATTTTTAAAATCCAGCACTATATATGTCGTGTTACTGGGGGACCCAACCTTTAAAAGGGTGGGTGCTTTCCGTCAGTAAAAAAAAAGTAAAGTTTGGATTACCTAAAGAAAGAAGAACACACAGTGATCAAGGTGACTGCTAATGAGATCCCCAGTCAATCTGCAGGGAGGGATAGCCCAAATACTGCAGGGAGGAATGACCCTTCAAACCTGGAGTGTTATTCCTGAAACGATAGCACAAATTGGGGTGCTTTAATGATGATAAGAGCACCCCCCTCATCATACAAGTCTTGTCACCAATAATGGTTGAATTACAGTGCTAGATTTCTGACCCTTTAAAAGAATGGCAGGGAACAGTAGCTTAGTGGCCAAAGGGACTGTCGAGAGATGCTTTATCCTGGTATAAAATGTAAATTAAACAGTAACTTTTGATCTCTATCAAAAGAAAAAAAAAAAAGAAAAAAATCACTATTTTAAAGGAACAATGTATTAAAACTATAAAAACAGATCACAGATTAAACAAAAATCACACAGAGCGGCTAATAATAATAATTTAGTTCCTATTCCAAATAACAATAACGCACATAGTACTCATCTCTGCACCTCCGAAACATTAAATATGGCACTATTAAATGTTAGAGCTTTAACTAACAAAACGTTTTTTATCAACGATCTTATTAGTGATAAAAAAATAGATCTTATTGCACTAAATGAAACGTGGCTGAATTCAGATGCCGCGCAGTTTTAATCGAATCTGCCTCCGGATTACAGTTTTACTCATGCAAACCGCCAGGGAAAAAGGGGGGGCGGATTGGCTAACATTTACTCGAGCCGATTAAAATGTAAAGATGTCAGTTTTGGTAAGTTCAAGTCCTTTGAGTATCTTGCCGTTGTTATCCATGGAGATTCTCAAGTTCTAGTACTATCCGTGTATAGACCTCCTAAATATAACGCGTCGTTTTTTGAGGAATTCTCTGACTTAATGTCAATTTTAATTACTAACTATGACACACTCCTAATAGTTGGCGACTTTAATTTTCATATAGATAATCAGTGTGATCTAAAAGTAAAAGAATTTATGAACCTCCTGGATTCTTTTGATTTGAGACAACTCATAAATCAGCCTACACATAAAGCAGGTCATACATTAGACTTAGTGATTACTAAAGGACTGAAAGTTGATATAAAACAGATCATTGATATTGGTCTATCAGACCATTTTCTTCTACTTTTAATATAGAAATAATGATAAAAACACTCATGAGAAGCATATTGTTAAAAACGCTTCTTTGATTCGCAGCAGCTTTAAAACTTACAAACATTTTAAGCAATCAGTCCGTTTATAGTGCCAGCTATAATAGCGAGGACAATGTAAATAGTAAGGTGGAAAGATTTAATTCTAAAGTGAGAGCTGCTGTTGACATAGTTGCACCTGAAAAGACAGTGAAAAATCTTCTAGCATTGGTATACCATGGAAGACCCAAAGAGTGTCTGATTTAAAGAGAACATGCCGTAGAGCTGAGCGTCAATGGAGGAAGACTAAACTTACTATCCACCACGAAATATTAAAAGTCAAAATAACAGAATACAATAACACTGTCCGTCTTGAGAGACGCTGCTATTTCTCAAGATTATAAATAACAATGCTAGTAATCCCAGAGTCTTATTTTCAACAATTGATCGCCTACTAAACCCAGGTAGCTCAAAGGAATGCCTCCTAAGTGCTTCCAGTGAAACCTGTGAGGCTGTCGCTGTATTTTCAATCAAAAATTAATGATATGAGAAATAACATAGTATATCTCCCCAACACTAAGGATCCTCCTAAACCCCAGCATCCTGTTATAAACAAATTAAACTCTTTCACTAGGATAGATTTACCTGATTTAAAAAAATAATCTCTCAATTAAAACCCTCCACCTGTCCTTGACCCGATACCAACAAGGTTTTTCAAAGAAGTATCAGGCGTGCTAATTGATAATGTTCTGACATAGTAAATTCGTCACTAGATACTGGGGTCTTCCCAGACTGTCTTAAGACTGCTGTAGTTAAACCCCTACTTAAGAAACATAATCTTGACCCTCAGCTCTTGAAAATTTTAGACCCATCTCTAACCTGCCTTCTTAAGTAAAGTTCTGGAGAAGGCAGTCATTATGCAGTTAAATGACCACCTAAATAAACATGCTATTCTTGATAAATTTCAGTCAGGTTTTAGAACAAATCACAGCACAGAAACTGCACTCGTTAAAGTAGTAAATGACTTTGGTAAATGCAGACAGAGGCCATTTATCTGTTCTCATCCTCTTAGATCTGAGTGCTGCATTTGACACCATTGATCACAACATTCTTAGAAATCGCCTTAGTCAATGGGTGGGCCTCTCTGGCAGTGTCTTAAATTGGTTTGAATCCTACCTGACAGGGAGAAAATATTTTGTTAGTTGTGGGAATTACAACTCGAAGACACATGATATGGTGTTCCACAAGGCTCTATCCTGGGTCCACTGTTATTCTCAATCTACATGCTTCCGTTAGGTCAGATTATCTCAGGGCACAACGTGAGCTACCACAGCTATGCTGATGACACACAGCTGTACTTATCAATAGCACCTGATGACCCTGATTCTATTGATTCACTAACACAATGTCTGACTAGTATCTCAGAATGGATGAATAGTAATTTTCTCAAGTTAAATAAAGAGAAAACTGAAATTTTAGTGATCAGCAATAATGGATACAATGAGGCTATTAGAAATAAACTGGATACATTAGGATTAAAAGTCAAGACGGAGGTAAAAAGCTTAGGGGTGATTGTTGACTGTAATCTGAATTTTAAATCACATATTAATCAGATCATTAGGACAGCATTTTTCACTTAAGAAACATAAGTAAAGTTAGACCTCTTATATCACTGAAAGATGCTGAGAAATTAGTTCACGCGTTTGTTTTCAGTCGACTAGATTACTGTAACGCACTCCTCTCAGGACTACCCAAAAAGATATAAATCGTTTGCAACTAGTGCAGAATGCAGCTGCTAGAATCCTAACTAGGAAAAGAAAATCAGAACACATTTCTCCAGTTTTATGTCACTACACTGGTTACCTGTGTCATTCAGAATTGACTTTAAAATTCTGCTTATGGTTTATAAAGCCTTAAATAATCTCGCCCCATCTTATATATCGGAATGTCTGACACCTTATATTCCAAATCGTAACCTCAGATCCTCAAATGAGTGTCTCCTTAGAATTCCAAGAACAAAACTTAAAAGAAGTGGTGAGGTGGCCTTCTGCTGTTATGCACCTAAAATCTGGAATAGCCTGCCAATAGGAATTCGCCAGGCTGATACAGTAGAGCACTTTAAAACACTGCTGAAAACACATTACTTTAACATGGCCTTTTCTATAACTTCATTTTAATCTTAATTTAACTTAATCCTGATACTCTGTATGTTCAATTCATCATAATAACTATTCATGGTGGCTCTAAAATCGGTACTGACCCCTACTCTCTTTTCTGTTTCTTTTTCCGGTTTCTTTGTGGTGGTGGCCTGTGCCACCTCCACCTACTCAAAGCTTCATGATGCTCCAACAATGATGGAAGGATTAAAAGGCAGAAGTCTACGTGACCATCATCATCATCAAGCCCTTCCGTGAGAATCCTAAATCCAAAGAGGACTGTTTCATTTATGTTAGGTAGAATGCCCAGAGGGGACTGGGCGGTCTCATGGTCTGGAATCCCTACAGATTTTATTTTTTCTCCAGCCGTCTGGAGTTTTTGTTTTTCTGTCCCCTGGCCATTGAACCTTACTCTTATTCGATGTTAATGTTGATTTATTTTGTTTTATAATTGTGTCTTTCATTTTTCTATTCTTTAATATGTAAATCACTTTGAGCTACTGTTTGTATGAAAATGTCCTATATAAATAAATGTTGTTGTTGTTGTTGTATCTCAGTTTAAACCTCAGCATAAGCTGTAAACATAAGTGCCATACTTTATGTAAACGTTCATCAAAAAGGAAGGAGGGAATGTGGGAAAAAAAATAAGATAAGATATAGGAAAAGTTAGAGACCTAAAAAGACCAAGGGAAACAAATTAGCTAAGCAGAAAATACATAACAAAGATCCCAATCCAGTGTAGATAAGACTATTCATGACTACTAGACATTCAGGTATGGTTGGTGAGCATATATTGGTTTACCCCCCACTGAATCAAGAATGAAAGGTCTGTTGTAGCAAATTACATTTTTGGTGTCTTGAGTGTAAAGGGTACTGTGAGACTACACTTTCATTTATTCATTTTCACTTTAAGTTTCCCGGTGAGGATCTCAGTGGAAACTGGCAAAGCTGAACTAACTAAGCTGTTCCATCTTTAGACACCTTTCCCAACTATTCTTGGGAATTCCAAGACACACCTTGGCAAGTCGAGAGATAGAATCCTTTCAGCATGCCGTGCATTTGTCCTTTGGTCTTCTTTCATTAGGCCATGCTTGATACACCTGAGGACATCTTAACTTTGTCTCTAAACCATCTCAAATGGCTCCTCTAAATCAATAGAAGCAGAAGTTCTATTTCAAAATTCTCCTCTGATTCAGAACACCTCTTCTTAGTTTAGATAGCAAGCCCAAAAACACTGCATAAGAATCTCATTTTGACAACTTATACCCACAGTCTTGTTCTTTTAGCCACTACCCAGAGCTCCTGACTTTACGTGAGTATTTGGATGTAAAAATACTGGTAAAAGAAGTTATGATCCAAGGACACCTTTTACTTCACCACCATGGTCTGGTGCAACATCCACAAAGTTGCTGCTGCTGCACCGGTTCATCTTGTCAATTTCACAACCACCTCTACTCTCACTGCTGAACCAGAACGCAAGGTACTCTAACTATTTCATTTGAGTTATCTGCTGACCCCTTAACTGAAGGGAATAGGCCATGTTTTTTTCAGCAAAGCGACATGATATCAAATTTAAACATGATAATTCTCATCCCAACCACATCATACACAGATGCTGACCATTCCAGTACACCAGAGATAACAATCTAATGAGGTCAAGAGGAAAATGTCATTTATGAATATCAGCGAAGCAACTCTTAGGTTTTCAAACTGGACGCTTTAGTTTTTAGCTGTGCTTTGATATCCTCAAGGGAAACCACAAACAGTAGATGGTGCAAAAATCACCTTTGGAGAAGTCTGTTGCCTACATTAATACGAAATATGCAAACACAAGTCTCATCCTGCAAATGCAAGGAAACATGTAGAAAAGATTGGTAAACTATTATGACTCCATCAAATATCTAGAGAAAGGACAAAGGTAAGAAAAAAAATAAAAACCAAAGAGTTTGTCTACTGTTTCATAATAAGGATGGATCTGAGTTTACAGTCCACTGGTCATAGGCTTTGCAAGGAGCAGGTTGATCTCTCAGTAAACAGAATATATACAATTGTTCTCCTTTGCTTTCTTTGTTTAAGTAGCTGGTTCCTTTTTAACCCATCAGTTCCTCTTAGTCAAACCTGCATATCCCGCTGCTAGTATTGCACTGAAGTCTTCTTTCTGCATCTTGAAATCTTCCTTTATCAGTGTTGTCCAACAGACTCTGTAGATGTAATTGCGATTAAACAAGACCTATTCAGAATCAAAGTCTCCAACTTAAATTCATACTGAAGAGAGAAATATGCTAGTGTTTTCCAGCAGAACTTATATCCTTTTTGGGTCTTCCAGGTCTGTGCAGGGCAATCCATTCATATGAGTCGGCACAATTAACAACTCATTGCCACTCTTTACCAAAGTATCAAGAATTGACTTATGATTTATGTACAATACCTCAATGTTCCTTAACGGAAGATAGTTGGGTCATTTTACAGTTATCCATGAAAAAATGGCCTAAGAGAAGTGACAGTCCATAAATGTATCTGATGATAGTTCTAAATAAATATAAGAGAATCATGATTGAAATAAGGATAATGGAACAAACTCCTTAAAACATTCCTAAAATTAGTGATTTTTAGCCAGGAGGACCATGTAGTCAAGTCAGTCCTAAAACCTCCATGAAGCTACTATATGGGCTCAACACCCAGAAGGCATAGAATGAGAGGTAAGATTTGAGGCTATAACTACTGACCCATTAGCACAACACACTTTACGTTGACTTTTCACACATTTTTTTTTTACATTTTCTTTTCTTTTTTGTATGTGATTGACATTTTTAGTGAATCAAAAACCATGGTCATACAAAGCAACAGTAAATATATAATACAAAACCCATCACATGGTTCCCATCCTCCTCATTCATCACCTAATTTCCACTCACCCCTGTCCTGTATGAATAAAGAAAGCCTTGAGGTGAGAAAGCGCAATAGCTTTACAGAAAAAAAAGTGTGGACACTGGATCACAGCTCCCCTCTATGAGGCAGTGGACAAGCTGATGAGGGAACTACCAATTTAAAATTAAGGAGCTGGACACATCATTGTCACAGATAATTTTGTTGATGTATGTTTAAAAAAGGAAGCTTGCCAAAAAATTAAAGTAAAGCAAAATGGGAGATTTTCAATAAGAAACAAAGACCAATTTTACAGCAACTTGCCTGCAAAGAATAGCTCATGCTGAAGGAAAAGAGAGATATAGCAGAAAACTGCAAGACAAGGAAACTCTGAGAAGAGAAAAGTATTTTGTAAGAAACAATACATCAAAACAACTTTCACGTTATGCAAAAAAGGGTTATTACCAGAACATATGCAAAAAGGTACCTAGGGACTTAGAAGAAAAGAGGAAACCAAGGATTACTAGAAAAGCCAACATTATGTGGGGTGTTAAATACAAGTGGTGTACATATTTAACCCTCATAATGTCATTGGGACAAATTAAACCTCTTTTTGTGTTTGAAATTACTAAGACCATACCAAATTTCATCTGTTTATGGTGAAACTTCAAAGCTTTATAATAAACTACTCCAAACTAACAAAATTGAATTAAACGTTAAACATCCCATAATCTGAGGAGCTTCTGAAAATGTTTACCTTGCCTTTTGGGTCAGTTTTGACCCACCATTCAGCTCAGATTTTCTGCTGCATTTAGGGTAGTTAATGTTAATGACCATAAATGCATCCTAAGTATTGTGTTTTCAAGTATGAAGTTTGAAGACTTTTATCAAAATGTCCTAACTTTACAAAAAACTTTATGAATGTCATATTTTTGTAGAGCTGCAACAGATTTTAAGCATGGCCAGTTATTATGGGTCAGGTTTGAGCCACTAATGATTTTAATGTATTTTCCACTGGATTTAAGGTGCTTTATTCAAAGCCCATAAAAATATCTCAAATGTCATCTGCCCTAAAAGTTGGGGTTATCAGTACTATAGGTTAATATAGTCAATAAATATAAAATAGATTTGGAGTGATCAATTTGATGTCCAGAACATTTAAAAGGGGGTGTCAGAATTGGGTAAAATAAAAATATAAAATATAAGACAGCGTTTCTCACCTACTTTCACCTTTAAGTATTTGCGACCCGAGTTTTCATAACAGTTTTAATTGCGCCCCTCATTTTTTTGAAATGTAGATGCATATTTTATTATACCTACTTAACTTTTATCGACATTTATCTAACTCTATATTTATTGTTCTAGTATCAGAATATAGTTTAAGTTAATTTGTTTTGGTTTCAACAGATTTCTTTTCATATTTTTTATTCTTGTTTTCTTTTCTTCACATCTTCGCATCCCCCTTTTTGTTTGTTCGCGCCCCCCTAGGGGTGCCCGCCCCACAGGTTGAGAACCACTGAAATAAAAAGACTAGTGATGAGCAAACCCTGCAGAGTTTACTTCATCACAAGTTTGGCAAAATCACAGACATGTTCATGAGCTTTACAGAACTCTGAAATGCATTAAAGTCAGTGTGGAAGGATGAACTGCACACGTTTTCAATGGATTATATAGGTGCAATGTCCCTGAAGGCAGGTGAAGTATCTGTTAACTATGCCCGACTGATTATTGTTGGAATGTCTTTTTTTGTTTCCACTCTCTTTACAGATGCTTTGTATGTTTTTCATCCATGAAGAAGACAGAAGAACCTTGAAAGCAGTAATCAATATTTTATTATGTTTATTATTATTTCACAAGGTTGCATGTATTTTCTTTTCTTGGGTGGGGTGAGGGTTATGTTTAAGTTTCTCTTGTTTTGGATCATAGCTGCAGCATATGGTTAATTATGCATGCAAATTAACCATGTGATAATGTATTGCCAGCAGGTAGTAACTAGTGTTATATTTCCTTTTTGTTACATGCATGCCGACTGGAAGACTGACCAGGTCATGACGTCATACATGCCCTAAGGAGCAACAGTCTTACAGTATGTATTCCTGAAAGTTCTGCGCATGGCTGCTTCAGCTCTGGGGCATCATGCTGGCCTTGCAGAGCATCATGGACTGATCAGTAATACAGTTTGAGATTAAGATGATTGAATCCTAATGGACACCATTAAAAACAGCCAGCCTGGTTCTTGTCAAATATCTGTGGAATATTGTTAGAAAATGCCATGTTTGTGTTACAACTATGGCTTATCTAAACGTCTATCCATTATCCAACCCATCCATCCATTCATCCATTCTCTTCCGCTTATCCGGGGTCGGGCAGCAGCTTGAGCAGAGAGGCCCAGACTTCCCTCTCCCCGGCTACTTCTTCCAGCTCTTCCGGGAGAATTCCAAGGCATTCCCAGGCCAGCCAGGAGACATTGTCCCTCCAGCGTGTTCTGGGTCTTCCCTAGGGACTCCTCCCGGTTGGACGTGCCCGGAACACCTCACCAGGGAGGCGTCCAGGAGGCATCCTGATCATATGCCCAAGCCACCTCATATGACTCCTCTCGATGCGGAGGAGTAGCGGCTCTACTCTGAGCCCCTCCCGGATGACTGAGCTTCTCACCCCATCTTTAAGGGAAAGCCCAGACACCCTGCGGAGGAAACCAATTTCAGCCGCTTGTATTCGCGATCTCATTCTTTCAGTCACTACCCATAGCTTATGACCATAGGTGTGGGTAGGAACATAGATCGACTGGTAATTTGAGAGCTTTGCCTTACGGCTCAGCTCTTTTTTCACCACGACAGACCAATGCAGAGCCCGCATCACTGCGGATGCCGCACCGATCCGGCTATCGATCTCACGTTTCATTCTTCCCTCACTCGTGAACAAGACCCCGAGATACTTGAACTCCTCCACTTGGGGCAGGATCTCTCCCCCAACCCTGAGAGGGCACTCCACCCTTTTCCGGCTGAGGACCATGGTCTCGGATTTGGAGGTGCTGATTCTCATCCCAGCCGCTTCACACTCAGCTGCGAACCGATCCAGAGAGAGCTGAAGATCACGGCCTGATGAAGCAAACAGGACAACATCATCTGCAAAAAGCAGTGACCCAATCCTGAGTCCACCAAACCAGACCCCTTCAACACCCTGGCTGCGCCTAGAAATTCTGTCCATAAAAGTTATAAACAGAATCAGTGACAAAGGGCAGCCCTGGCGGAGTCCAACTCTCACTGGAAACGAGCTTGACTTACTGCAGGCAATGCGGACTAAGCTCTGACACTGGTTGTACAGGGACCGAACAGCTCTTATCAGGGGGTCCGGTACCCCATACTCTCGGAGCACCCCCCACAGGATTCCCCGAGGGACACGGTCGAATGTCCTTTCCAAGTCCATAAAACACATGTAGACTGCTTGGGCAAACTCCCATGCACCCTCCAGGACTCTGCTAAGGGTGTAGAGCTGGTCCACTGTTCCGCAACCAGGACGAAAACCACACTGTTCCTCCTGAATCCGAGGTTCGACTATCCGATGGACCCTCCTCTCCAGAATCCCCGAAGAGACTTTTCCAGGGAGGCTGAGGAGTGTGATCCCTCTGTAGTTGGAACACACCCTCTGGTCCCCCTTTTTAAAGAGGGGGACCACCACCCCGGTCTGCCAATCCAGAGGCACTGTCCCCGATGATCATGTGATGTTGCAGAGACGTGTCAACCAAGACAGTCCTACAACATCCAGAGCCCTGAGAAACTCCGGGCGTATCTCATCCACCCCCAGGGCCCTGCCACCAAGGAGTTTTTTGACCACCTCGGTGACCTCAGTTCCAGAGATGGGACAGCCCACCTCAGATTCCCCAGGCTCTGCTTCCTCATTGGAATGCATGTTAGTGGGATTGAGGAGGTCTTGAAGTACTCCCCGACCCTAGCGTCGAAGTCGAGGTCAGCAGCGCACCATCCCCACCACATACAGTGTTGACACTGCACTGCTTCCCCCTCCTGAAACACCAGACGGTGGACCAGAATCTCCTCAAAGCCGTCCGAAAGTTGTTCTCCATGGCCTCCCCAAGCTCCTCCCATGCCCGAGTTTTTGCCTCAGCAACCACCGAAGCCGCATTCCGTTTGGCCTGCCGGTACTTATCTGCTGCCTCCAGAGACACACAAGAAAAAAAGGTCCTATAGGACTCCTTCTTCAGCTTGACGGCATCCTTCGGGTCCACCAACGGTTTCGGGGATTGCCACCACGACAGGCACTGACCACCTTATGGCTACAGCTCCGGTCAGCCGCCTCAACAATAAAGGCACGGAACATGGCCCATTCGGACTCAATGTCCCCCACCTCCCTCGGGATGTGATCGAAGTTCTGCCGAAGGTGGAAGTTGAAGATACTTCTGACAGGGGACTCTGCCAGCCATTCCCAGCAGACCATCACAACACGTTTGGGCCTACCATCTTCACCCACCATCGAAGCCAACTCACCACCAGGTGGTGATCAGTTGACAGCTCCGCCCCTCTCTTCACCCGAGTGTCCACAACATGTGGCTGCAAGTCCGATGACACGACCACAAAGTCGATAATCGAACTGAGGCCTAGGGTGTCCTGGTGCCAATTGCACATATGAACATCCCTATGCTTGCACATGGTGTTGTTATGGACAATCCGTGATGAGCACAAAAGTCCAATAACAAAACATTGCTCGGGTTCAGATCGGGTGGGCCATTTCTCCCAATAACGCCCTTCCAGGTCTCACTGTCATTACCCACGTGAGCATTGAAGTCTCCCAGCAGAATGAGGGAGTCCTCAGAAGGTATGCCCTCTAGCACCTCCTCCAGATACTCCAAAAAGGGTGGATATTCCAAACTGCTGTTCGGCACATACGCACAAGCAACAGTCAAGACCCTTTCCCCCACCTGAAGGCGGAGGGAGGCCACCCTTTCATCCACCGGGGTAAACCCCAATGCACAGGCTGCAAGTCGGGGGGCAATAATTATGCCGACACCTGCTCAGCGCCTCTCACCAGGGGCAACTCCAGAGTGGTAGAGAGTCCAGCCCCTCTCAAGGAGATTGGTTCCAGAGTCCAAGCTGTGCGTCGAGGTGAGTCAGACTATATCTACCCAGAACCTCTCGACCTTGCGCACTAGCTCAGGCTCCTTCCCCTTCAGAGAAGTGACATTCCACGTCCCAAGAGCCAGTTTCTGTAGCCGAGGATCAGACCGCCAAGGTCCCCGCCTTCGGCCACCACCCAACTCACACTGTACCCAACCTCCTTGGCCCCTCCCATAGGTGGTGAGCCCATGGGAAGGAGGACCCACGTTACCTCTTCGGGCTGTGCCCGGCTGAGCCCCATGGGTGCAGGCCCGGCCACCAGGCGCTTGCCATCAAGCCCCACCTCCAGGCCTGGCTCCAGAGGGGGGCCCCGGTGACCCTCGTCCAGGCAAGGGAAAATGTCCTCCAAAGTTTTCGCTCATCGTTGGAGGTTTGTTGAACCGATCTTTGTCTCATCCCTCACCTAGGACCAGTTTGCCTTGGGCGGCCCTACCAGAGGCCATTATTCAACCAGCTATATCCTAACTACAGGGTCATGGGAATATTAAATTAAAACAGCATGGTATTTCACAGTGAAGTTTTCAGGTATTCATTAACTTATTGATATATTGTGTCTCCCTATTATAGACATACTTTTTACAAACTTCTTTGTAATAAAATACTAAACAGTCTTGCATATATAATAATGTACATTTTTCACCAGTGTAGATAGATAGATAGATAGATAGATAGATAGATAGATAGATAGATAGATAGATAGATAGATAGATGGTTTATGCTTCTCTACACAGAGCAAAATCTTTTCAAATAAATCACTAGCACAATAAGAATGTGTGCAGCAATAAGTCTCCCCGTAGCAGGACATTTTCATGAAACAGCAAATGAATAGCTGTTCTAGTTCATTTTTTCTGTCCCTCTGCAAAAATCCACAGAGGGATATCTCATTAATCCTGACTATAGTGTTCTCCAGGTGAGAAAGCTGAGATATCAGAGTTTGAATGGGAAGTTTTCCATGTGCAGACAGGCAGAGGGTGTTTTAGCAGGCATGGATCCCACAAGGATTACTCTCTTATTCTATAACACCAGATAATGTACAGCACAAAGAGCCTCCAGCAAAAAGAAAAGAAGAGCAAAATTCGAGGAACTGCATAACCATTTGTATACCCTCATTGTCCTATATACAGTTAATCAAGCATAATTTCATGTAGCAACTTTTTAAGAAAATATCACCACACTTAGGATTCATTTAATTTAGCCTCCTTTATAGTAAGCTATATTACATGCTGCTTAACAAATTAAACAAAATACAATATAAATCCATAAAAAATAAGGTTTAATATACAAATATTCAAATCTAACATTAATAAGAAAGCAATATTGATGCTCTTATGAGAAAGAATACATGTAAACGTAATTCTATGAAATCAAGATAAATAAACTACAATGGAGTATAGGTACACAGGAACTGAATGGTAGCAGGTCAGTGTTAACCTCAATAAAATTAGAGCGGTTAGAAATGCAAGGAGAGGGAAAGTAAAGTTTGACTGATTGAGGAAAAAGCAGCAGGGGTTTTAGCCATGACATGAAAATTATGATCACTGAAATTTCATAAACAGACCAAGAGAGGCAAAGATTCACAGTAACGTCTTCAGACAGTGACAATTCCGATGTTAGGAGATCCCATTACATTTGCAAAGGGTGCTTTCTGAACAAAGTACTTTCTAAACACAACCCTTTTTCACACATCCACCAACTGAATCTAAGTCTCTTAGACTAGTTTTAGGTAGACATAGGTAATTATGGAAAGACAGAGCACCAGGCTATAACTGACTCTGGATGGAATGCAAATTTATGTCAGGGCATACAGGAAAGTATTCACGCTCACTCAGAATTAGCTCATTTAGAGTCACAAATCAACTGGTGCACACATCCATAGGATGTGGGGGGAAACTGGAGAACCTGAACAATGCCTGTACACACAAACAATTTTTGCATCTTATTTCTTGTAGTCTTTACTTATTTATTTATTTTTGTTACTACACTTTTATATGTAGAAAATATGTGTAAAGGATTAACCAGTTCAACTGAGAAAAGATGGGAAGACGGTGAGAAAGGCATATAATAAGTTTAATATTATGTCAGTTTCCAGTTTCCTGGTCATGTACATGTTAACAGGCTAACTGGCGTATCAATGGGTGGAAAACAAAGGACTACAACAGTCCTTTTCTGCATTGGTCAGACATTCTACACTCAATTTTACATATTTCCAAGATTTTGGCAGAAAAGATAGCTTCTATTGGAGTGTTTCCTAAAGAAAGACAGCGCTGGTGGAAACTATAAAAAGTAAGATGGTCTCCTGAAGCAATTTCAGTACATACAACTTCACTTCAGTTAATTGTGAATCTAAGCCTACAAAATGTTGACTTTGTTCTGATTATTTCCTTGGGAATTGTGCCACTTCCTCTGCTTTGCATTCATTCTTAGAGCTCATGACCAAACCCTGTCAGCATTCTCATTCAACTTCTGCAACTATTTTGATCAAGGATTGTTTCAAACCAGACTATGTGATTATTTATGATTTGTGCCATTTTCTAAACACTGTATTATACTGTACACTTTACTTGATTATATACATACATTTGCAGGACACAAGGAAGGTGTTTTTATTTGGTTGTAAATAATAAATACAATATCACACTGGAATGCATTTGTCATTGGTAGGGAAAGGGTGTGTGTAGTTTATAAAAAATCTGTAAAGAGAAGATCCATCCATCCATCCATTATCCAGCCCATTATATCCTAACTACAGGGTCACAGGGGTCTGCTGGAGCCAATCCCACCCAACATAGGGCGCAAGGCAGGAAACAAACCCCGGGCAGGGCGGCAGCCCATCGCAGTAAACAGAAGATGAAGTTTGTAAACATCAAAGAAATACTACAGAGAGCAGTGAACAGTAAAAACTATATCAAATAAATACAGTATTTGGTATGACCATCAATGGCTTTTAAAATTTGCATCAGTTTTCTTAGGCCCACTATTATGCTGGGTAATAAGAAAATCAGCTAGTACTTTACTCCCAGCAATTTAGGGAACTTTAGGTTTAGCTCTGCAGATTTTCTGTCTAAACTTAATACCAGACAACCTTGATGATGTTGAATTCAGAGTTCTGTGGAAGCAATACTATCTGTTGCAGAACTCCTTGCTCTTCTTTTTTTCTGACAATAATTTTTGATGGCCTTGACTATGTGTTTGAGGTCAATGTCCTACTGCAGAAAGAGGTTGTGGCTTAACAGATTCCACCCTGCATGCATATCTTACTCAGCATTGTTCATTTCATTAATTCTGACTAGATTACCATCTCCATTGGAAGAAATTCATCCGAAAGCTGCAGAGAACCTCAACGGTGCTTCAGTATTGGCTGCAGCCATTCATCCATTCAGTACCATGCAGTTCTTCTCCAGACAATCTGCCTCCTGTTTGAGCCAAAAATCTCAACTTTTGACTCATCAGTCAAGAGCACTTGCTTCCATTGTTCAGCACCCTGGTCCTTGTGTATTTGTGTGTAGGTGAGACTCTTGACTTTGCTTCCACTGCAGAAAAATTGTTTTTTGGCAGCATCTCTTCCATAAAGACCACTTCTGACAAGACTTACCTGGACTGCATACTTGATTTCAAGTGGTTTCTGTGAGTTTAGAGCTAATAGCAGTGTTGGATTTCTTCCAGTTTCAAAGGAATGTCAGTTTAATGTACCTCTTGTCTACTGCACTCTGTTTCCATGGTTGACTACTGTGTTTTACAGTCCTCTACTTTGCCTGTTTCTTTGTTTTTTTTTTTTCAGAAGAGCTTGGACAGAACATCTTGAACTTCCTATCTGGTGGAAAATGTCAGCTTAGGAGACACATTGGTGATGTAGAGTGGCAACCTGTAATCATGTGCTGGGCTATGTACTGCTGAAACAATCAAGTTGTTACCTGAAGGTAGTCAATTGATGCTTTGTAGCACTGCCACACAGTGTATTTATTTTTTCTTTCCGTTACCTGTGCTGTTATTTTGTTTCGTCATCTTGATATTGTCTGAGAATGAAAACCATTCAGTGTGAGTGTTCCTAGGCAGATGTTAGAGGTTGCAGTTGACACCAATTCTGGCACCACTGGAAGTTTAAACTTGCTTGCCACTTATTCCAAAAATTCCCTCAAAACTCTCCACATACGTTTAGATTACTATGAACCCTGTCAGTTTGACAAATAGCATATAATTGCCTTGTTAAAATTGTCCAGCTAAAAGCAAAAAGCGTAGTTTAAATGTAGCAGCAGTGAGAATCAAACTCCTTTTGGTTTGGTTGTCTGGGTGAATTTTAGTGATTTCTGATCCAGAATATTTGATAACTTTTTGCTAAGCACACTAAATAAATTTTAGTGATTTCTATCCCAGTTTGTGTGATATCTCTTTGCCAAGCATGCTAAACTCTTCTTGAAACTTCAAATTAGGTCTCTTCACATAATACCAATTTTGCTGTCATCACTCATACAGTGCATTATAACCACAGAATTTTGAATGATAATATATATTTTTTTAGACTCAATAGAATTTTGCACATGTTTTTGTGAATGAAAAAAATTTGTGTGTTTCTACGAGGGGTTTGCAGGCTTTGTCATTGAGTTTCTGCTTTGTAATAGCATAAGCGTTCATTTTAAAGCTGTTTGGTTGAAGGCAAATAGCTATCCTGAAATTAAAACTCTGATGCTGTTTCAGGAACAAAAGGAACTCAAGAAAATTAGATCAATAAGATACTCACTGTCTAAAGCTAATTATTAGGAATTTCCTTTTCTTGATCTAATACTAATACTCACTCTTTTCACTTTCTTGTATACGAAGTATAGGGAAAGTATTGTAATCATCCAAAGATTCAAAGTCAAGATTTTGATGAATATTGACATTTCAGACCTCCCTGACTTTCTTGTATATGAAGTTTACAGAAAGTATTGGAATCCTCCAGAAATTCAATTTCGAGATTTTGATGAATCTTGACGTTAGAGTCTGAAAATACCATTTTTGGAATTATGTGTGTGTGTGTGTGCTTGTAAACACAATAACCTGAGTACGCTTTTACTTAGGTCAACCAAATTTCGCACTAGTCGGAAGTGGTACTTTACCTTTTATTCATTCATTTATTCCGATTTATTCAACTTTACTTTTATAATAATTGTTTAATATATTATTAATTTGATTTGATTTTTGAAGAAGGTTCTTTAATGTACATAATATAAAAATACAATAATTGTCTTGTGGTTTACTCCTCAAATATCCATCCCCATATCTGAGTATACGAGAAAGTCTAGGGGAGACCACTCCTGATTTTTTAAAATATTTTATTATTTCAAAAATGCATATATGGTGCTATTTTGACATTGTTCACATGGACAAAAAAATGCCCAAAAATGTGTATTAATGCAACAACAGAAACACAGAATGGCAATGGTGGCGCCAGCCATAATAAAATCAATAAAACCAGTAATAATAAAAAAAAAAATGTATTAATTTCTAAATAAAGGTAACTGAACAGTCATTAACCGCCTTACTGCTATGTTTACCCCCAGAAAAAAGAGCCAACAGTGTTATATTTTTTTCTACAACAAAAATGTTACTATGTGTAAAAGCAACATGTAAATACCAAAACATGAACTTAATCATAGTAGGAAAGGTATCTCTAGTGTCCACTATCATATTGATGCAGATTTAGTACATGCATTGCATGATGTGTTTTGAAAGATTCACCAATGTACGTATATTGGCACTTTTCGGGCAAATGTTGAAAGATTATTTTATAATATTTTTTGTACTGCTAGAGTAGAACATCAGTACATGATTGACTACAGTGATGCGTTAGTGTAGGCTACCACAGTGCAAAGATTGGTGATTTTGACATCACCCGAGACATGAACATTGACAGTTGCTACGTTGAGAACAGTCCTTAGGAGGCAGATGTATTTCTTGTCCTTAATCTTGATAGTAATCATTTTGTCTTTTTGCAACATAGTTACTGCACCATGTTGCAGCTTGATGCATTCACATGGCCTGAGTCACCTCGCATATCACAGCAGCTCAGTCGTACAGTGCCATATACATCCATTTTCCTTTGAAGTAAAATCTCAAGCAGCTTGATTCAGGTATAGAAACTGTACATCTTTATACAGTAACCTTGGTGAAGCAAATGGTCCACCAGTGACAGCACAGATGATGTAGCAGTGTTATACTTGCCATCCTGCTTGTTCCCTGTACCAATGTAAAGTATTTAGTTTCAGATGTACTCAGAGCTTACATTGCACAACATGTAGAATTTAATGCTGAATAGTGCCCATTTGGATATGACATACAGTATCTATGACAGCTTTCCCTAGTAACCCATGAGATATTTATCAATACTTATGTCACACTCAGAAACACACCTTCTGCAGTTTTTTTTACACATTCTCAAGTTGTATAGTTCTGGAGATGTATTCAACATGGTCATCATTATTTGTGAAATACAAAAAAGTGTCTACAGTAATTGGTTTGTAGACCAGTACCATCTCTGGACTGGTTTATCCATTATGCCCTGCAGTATCAGGAAAATGGAAAACATCCACCATCTGCAGTGACAGGCTGCCAGCCAGCCAGCCAGCCAGAACATGACAAGCAAACGGTTTACTGTGACGTTTGTAATACTGCTCAGCAGTTCATTTCAGCAACTATTTTCTCCACCAGATTATCATCGACAAATCATTAATAGTCCAGATAATCATGATTAACGGACATCTTTAGACTGAGGTTACTCATACATGGGCAACAAAAAAGTGCAGGATTGTTGGCAGTAGTAAGCTGGTGCTAAACACAAATATCACTGAATCTTGGCAGGTCGGAATCTACCATAAAAATGTCAGTTTCACCATCTGATGACAAACTCACATCATGAAAACTTGTTCAGTTTCAGTTTGTTCTAAATGGGCTTTACAGGTTTTCAGTTGCCATTGTGTTTTTGGCTTCACCCCACCCACTCATTAATATTGATGAGTTGCCATAAAGTTGAGGAACAAATAGAAATAATGGCAGCAGAATTCTGTCTGGAGAGTTTTCCAATCTTTGCATTGTAAAGTGTATCATTACATGTCACTCTGAGTCTTACTCAGGCTTAACTGTATTTTCATAGAAAATCTGAGCCTTAGTAAAGGTCAGTTTTAACATCATGGAGGTTAAAGAATATTAACTGGTGTGGCATTGTGCATAGAGTTATGATAAAAGTGGCTAACTTTAACACTAATTTTATAAATATACAGTGGATTCAGTAAGTAATTAGACTCCTTCACTTTCTGCACACATTTTCATGTTGCAAACTTTATTTTAAATGGATAAATTTGCCATTTTTGCCTATCAATCTTCATTTAATTAGGTATGGTAATGAGTAGAAGACTTCTAAGAATGTGTGTATGTATTATTTATTTAAAAAGTACACAGTTAATACAAAGAATTTAAAGGTGTGTTCTTCCACTGTTAAAAAAGGCAGAAAGAACATTTAAATTGGACCAGGAAGTGTACAGAGAAAAGGTATAAATAAAGTAATGTGCAATAGTAAAAACCAGAAGATCACAATTGCCAAATGTAACCTAGTCCAAAATATAATCCAAAATCAAAGTTTTATAGCTTGCTCTAGATTCTTTTGAAGCAACTAATATTGGAAAGACATTTTCTAACTGATTGCAAATATTTGAATGCTGAATGCAGGGAGGACCCATCTTAAATACGAATGAATTATGAATGAAATGACTGACTGATGCTACCTGGACATGACTCTGACCTTTGGTGACCTTAAAACCAGATTAAGTGCATTAATTTAATGAACTAGTGAGCTTGATAGTTAGTAATATTTTATGCACTGGGCCATTTCCTTTTGACTGTTTGTAGCTATTGTTTATTCATCTAGTCCACATGGGGCTAGCTACGAGCACAGAAAAAACCAAAAGAACATAATGATCATTCCAAAGAGCCTAGAATAGCCCAGGTTGGAGTAAGATATTGATGAGCATTCTGAATAACCTTACTGATATGATTACTTTGAACTACCATTTGAGTGAATCTACTCATTTGATTCATGTATTCATTGATAAGATTTGGAGCTGCAAGCAGTAAAAAAGAAACGTTTGGGGAGTCCCCTTAAATTAATTAAATGTTATATTAAAACATACTGATATTTCAAGTTGTATAACATCCTCTTTGACAGCACAAATCATGACAACATAGTGAAAATGCATAAATAATATATATTTGAGAATCATAAGTGAAGAAGAATAATATAAAAGGTTCACTTTTGTGTGACTAATTTGCTGAAAGTATAAAGAGATGTTTGTAGTATTAGTTTACCATTACGTTTACATATCTTATTTAAAACAACTGCAATAATCAATTGTAAGAAAAAAGTGATTAATGCATTCTGATATAAATGTGCTGTTAATGTATTATACTTGTATCATTAATTAGAGGATCATCAATCACAGTGATCTCATTTGCCAGTAATGATTCGGTTCAAATTGGAAAGAATCAAAAGTGGACTGAATAACAATCATGAATCAGACAGGTGTCACTTAAACATCTACTTATAAAATGAATGACGCTTACTACATAATGTATGTGCTATTGCACTCCTGTTGAGCTCTGCTAAATTAATTTATTTGTGCTCACAAATCAGTTTATAAGACTCATTGAAAAGAATCATTCAAAAAGAATGAATTGTTTGAGAATTGCTCACCCTTGGAGTAAGAAAGAAAGACCTCCCTATTCTGGTCATATGCTATCAGAAGGAGATAATTACATAAAAGGAGATGGTAAAGAAGGAAGGGTAGTCTGCCTGTGACCACAAAAGTGCCAGAACTCAGCTTGCGACACAGCTCCAGACCACCATTTTAAATATCATTTGTTTTCCTTGTCGATGAAGCATTTTTTTCAATGTTAACTGAAGCTCTTATTATTAATAATTATTAATATTACAGTAGTTATCCAACACACTGGAAAATAATATTTTGACTGTTCTCATTTTTTGGACCACCTAATATATATTTTGTTAAATACAGTGCTGCTGACACCCTGAAGAATTCAGTTTGGTCAACCTGCACTGTGCCTTCAACTAACTAACAAATGTAAAACATAAGATTGGCCAGATTTGCAATATCTGTCAATTCATAGTTTTGAAGTGAGTACGGCTGGCTTTTTTTTGACATGATCAACTAGGTGGAAGAGTATGTGTTCAGACATACTGTCAACGCAGCAAGCGACAGTATTGTTAGAGAGACAGAGAGAGATGGGGGTTGTGTTTATTTTTTAGCAGACTTTTCCCCAAGTGTGCAGCTCACTACGTCTTTTGCAAGGGGTATGCACAAGTTTTAGCAATTGTATGTGCCATTTTATTTTTAGCTATTCTGTAGCTATTAAAGCATGATGCTATGCATGCTTTTTTACAAGATCGAAAGCCTGAATGTTCCTGCATTTTTTCTTCTTATTTTTTTCAGTTTATATTGGAAAAACCTAACAGGGTTGCTTTTTTAGATTTTTGCCTTTATTTTCCAAATGGTGATGTAACTAAGAGGCATTGAAATAGCTTTCAGCTAGAACCTCACCATGTACTCACTGCTGCTCCATGTAATCCCCAATAGGATATAACTTAAATCATATTTGTACTTTTTAATGTATTTGACCTTGTTACTCTTTAAGCATCTTTTTCACATTGCTCCATTACATTATCTTATTGTACCAAGGGGTAATTCTGCCCTTCTTCATTGCTAACATCAATGTCAATACTGCTATCTTCCCCTACAGCTGATTAAGTGACCCTGTTGGAGTTTTCATCCCAAATCTTACACCTTATTATCCCCACTTTTCATCACATATCTATATTTAAATGTAAGTTTTTATAGCAAACTTCATCACTTTTACCAAGCAAACAGCCTTCAAAAATTCTAAAATGTATGGCTGGACTGTACTACTATAAGAAAACCCAAAGAAGGTGGGGTGATTTTTAGATATGTGGGAAATATTGGAAAATTAATTTTAAGAGTAGACTTCTTCCTTCTTCTTTCGGCTTCTCCCATTAGGGGTTGCCACAGTGGATCATCTTCTTCCATATCTTCCTGTCCTCTGCATCTTGCTCTGTTACACCCATCATCTACATTTCCTCTCTCACCACATTCATAAACCTCCTCTTAGGCCTTCCCCCTTTCCTTTTCCATGGCAGCTCTATCCTTATTTCATCCTACCTGGCAGCTCTATCCTTATGAGTAGACTTCTTCCTAACGGTGAAATATTTATAGTTTATCCATTGACATATTACTGTAGAATTAAAATCTAATCTAGCCATTATAGATTTTATTTATGCACACAACATAACAGACCACAGTCTGGGAAATGGCGTTTTACTCTGATTTAAAATGATACGAATTTTAGGCATTTCAAGCGTGCCAGAATCACACAAGCCTTGGATTTATCACAATAAACTGTATTGATGTAACACTGTGTGGATCTTAAGAAAAAGTGAAACTGTGTTATAAATATTGTCATGCTGTTTACGAAGTTAAAAAAATATGATGAAAGGAGAATTAATTGTATTGTAAAAAATGCAATACCTACTGTAAAGCTCTTCATGTTGTTTAATACCATTCTGCATCATTTCAAAATTGGATGATTGCATCCAGTGGTTCCTCAGCTTTAGGGGAAGTGGAACTACTGTGCAAAAATAAATAACTAGTAATGTTGCCTTAGTAATTTAACATGTTGTTAAAATGTTTACAGCAAACTCAATTCAGTCATCATGATCAATTTCTTCCTTTTTTACATGATACGCACAATATATTTTATACAGTTTTTTATCTTGAAAATATTTCTTTTTGAAGTCAGTTCCTTTATTCCTGACACCACTGGCCTATCTCTTGATTGCTTAGGTAGGCCCTTCAACTGAAGTATGCTTGTCTTACCTTTACTCAGGTGTGTGCATGTGTACACTGAACAATTCAATTCTACCTTAGAGCTTGAAGAACTGAGCCCTTTTAAGCAAGCTAATGGTGGAGTCTTTGAGGCAATTTAAAATGTGCGTCATCATTATCATGAATTTTGTCAATTAGGTATGCACAATGTAATTTAGCACTGAAGAAAAATTGGACATTTATGAATATTCATGTGTTTATCTGCTTTTGATGTTGAGCATTTGATGTTGAGATATCTTTTATTACAAACCTTTGGTGGTTGAACTGTATGACAATATGTTGATAGATTTTCTTTCACTGTTTTTATGCCATTATTTGGCTAACATTTTGTCATCACTGGTGCTGATGGTGAGTAAGGTTTACTGGAAGCTGACTGTTTCCTCTTTTGCTCTCCAAAACTTCTGCTTCAATGTTTGTTTACTCCAGGCAGATCCAATTCTGCCATGTCAAATTCCTAAATATGCACAGCACCTGGTCTGCTTCCCACCACACTCTTGAGGCAATACCATCTATACTCAGTGTTTACAACTATGTGTGCTGATACAAGTCCAGATCCTTTACGAGATAACTGCTGGTCACATTTCCTTGAAAAGGGATTTATGAAGGAGAAACGATCTGCTCTTTAAGTGCTAGGTCACCCCTCTTTCTCTCATCCACGCTCCAATGTACACTCACAAACATGAACACTCATGAACATGAACACTCACAACATGAACAGCTTCTCAGGTTGGTGTAACCTTTCTGAGAGCTTCTCCCTCAGAGGTCAGTGAATTTAGGCCAAATGACACAGATTTTATCAGGCAAAATAATATTTGTAACGTTACAATCAATGTTACATTCTTCAGATCTACAGAAGTGTAAACAGTATAAACACACAGAAGAAATTGAAAGAGCCTTCTTTTGTTTACATACAATGGATTAACTGAAAGTGACAGTTCTGTCTATTTATAGATAAAAAGTAACACATTAAATTTACCAAAGGCTGAAAGGTACTATAAATTAAAGAAATAAATAATAATCAAGTGGGCAATGCTTTCGCCATACAGCCTTCAAACTTGGGAGTGAGCTACCTGTCAATATTAGAGTACGGTGGTCTGGAAGTGAAAAGGTGTTGTGTGCTTATAAAAGAACACGCACGCTGTCTACAATATATGAAAGTGGGCAGCAACAATTCACAAAGAGAGGTGTGGCAAACCTAAGAGATGAGAAGGGGTGTGTTTAAAATTCAGAAGAGGTGCGAACTTTTAAAAAAGGAGATGGAGCAGATATTGTAATAAACACAGATGATCAGCATTTAATAGAGATTGCGCCATTTTTCAGAAAACATCAGCCAGAAATAAAGATTCATGCAAGAAATTACGTCACTCATGCCCTACTAAACAGCTAATGCTTTTTCACCAGTGTTGTTAAGAAACAAGAAAGCATATTTATTATGTTTTAATTTATTTTTTTTTACAGAGATTGTTGATTCTGTACTTTGGACGATTGGCAGAAGATGTTTTTTCCAACAAGAAGAATTGCACGTGACTGATGTTACATCGTCAAATTTTATTTCCGCTGCCTGATCATTTGCCTACAAAGATGTGACATTTTATATTTTTGAAGTGGTAAGTATGTTTCTATTAAGTTGATGAAAAATATTTAGAATGTGGTCACTGCACATGTCAATTTACTACTTTTACACGCAAAATTCAGTTTTGAGCAGAGCTCTACAACATACTGAGGCTTTATTCGCAGTAGTTTTAGGCCTGTGATAAAACAATAAGTGGTGCCATTTTTTTAAGTAAATTCTCCATATTGCCTATTAATGTATGTTATATTTTAAAAATTTTTTTTAAAGTAGCCCACTTAAGAGTATAAAATTTAAAGTGTTCAGGTTTTTAAACAAAACGCATAGTACATTGTGTACTTTTCATCAGCTTAATATAAACATACGCATTACTTTACACATTTATAACATCATACCTGACTCATAAAATCCAGCAGCTGCAATAAAACTAGACGATGTAACATCGCTACATGTGTCAGCAGCAGTCTTTCTTACTGGAAAAAGTATTATCTTCCACTGGTTGTCCAAAATGCAGAAATAACAGGCTCTGTGTTAAAATATAACAGGTACAGCTTTTTTTGTTAATAGCACTAGTGCACAGTAACAGTATATCTTCTTGGTGCAGAATTAGCTTGAATGAAGGTATTCTATAGTTTTATTTCCCTTCCAAATATTATTCATGCTTATGTGCAGTAAATTTCAGGGAAATACAAAGAATAGAACCACAAGATGGTTGCTATCAGTAAAAAGGGTGTGTATTCTTTTTGACTTTAAGCCTCAAACATGTTATTTTCAATGAAAATGTATTAGTACAATGTTTAATTGTTTTAAAGTATAGTAATATCAGAGTAAAAATGAACATGCTCTTATAAAAATGAAAAACTACATACAATAATCTTAATTTACTTATTTAATTAATAAATATTTTTGTCTACCAGGTGGCATTTCACCAGAAACAAATTGTATATATATTTTCCACATAATGCAATCAAAATATTAGTTCAAAGGCTTTGATTAACATTTGCTAGCATCACAAGAAGCAATTCATAAGCATGTCAAGGCTCTATTTGCTGTTTAATATTGTGTATGTGATGTCATTTCTGGAATTTGAATTTTTATTTTTAGCCTACGTTTTCTGAAAAATGCTACACTCTCTTTTAAATACCGCTCAGCTACGTTTAATAAAATCTGCTTCACCCGCATTTTTTTAAAAAGTTCACACCCTTTTTGAATTTTAAATATACCCCTTCTCTTCTCTTAGGTTTACCACACCTCTGTCTTTGAATTGTTGCTTCCCACTTGCACACTTCATAGACACCTTTTAAATTCTGTTATAAACACACAGCCTGTTTGCACTTCTCAGCCACCACATTAGAGGGGCTCCCCTGGTCTCAGTATTTATATAAGACTGAAGCCCCTTCATTATAAAAAAAAATGTATACCCTGTCAGACCTTTTTGTTAGGCTGTTAATGTGGCTATTTAGTCATGGTAATAATTATTGTGCTCTTACATTACTAGGTCCTTTCTGTTCCCTTTCTGTTCTCTATGCCTTGTGTTGCCAGTGCACTTAAATAGAAGTACAGTATGTTTATTCCTTTCATTGGTGGATTGTTAACTCATAGTGCATGGTAAACTTCACAATCAGAAATTCCAGACTCTAATTTAGAGGTGTATTCCATTATCACAAGGGTCCTAGCCTGTCTTGACACTAGACTATGTTGATGGCACTTTTGTTTCCCTCTGTTAATGGTGTAGCTTAGTGAGTGATTTTAAATAAAGCTTAGTGAATGGAGAGAGAGAGGATGTGCTTAAGCCCACATGCAACCTTAAATGAAGAGACTTGTTACTAACAACCAAATGTGCATATTCAGCCTAATTCTGCAAATTGCTTTGCTTTCATTTTATAGTGGGAAGCAACTGAAAAAAAATAGAGTAAATACTTGAGAAAAGAGACCTACGAGGATTTGAAAAAAATGGGAGAGAGGAAAAGGAAAAAGGGGATAGAAACCTACCTTCCTGCAAGTCAGCAGCACAAGGTGTGCCAAAAGTGCAATGGGGTATGAAGTGCAGGTCCATCTGAAAGAAAAAAAAGGCAAGATGTGGGTAGAATGCAGATAGCACTGTCTGATTTGAGCAGTTTGTAGTTGTGTCCATCATATTTAAACAAAACAGAATGTGTGTGGATCGCCCTGTAAAATAAAATGCTCAAAAAGTGAACTGATTTACTCACTAAGGACTGAGACATCTGCAGGAGATTAACCCCAGTCACACAAACATGAGTACCTTTGGAGAGCTGTTTGGATTTTTGTGTCTTTTTTTCCAATGCTTTTGGCATAAAAGTGGAGTTAGCGTCTGTAGTGGGTTTTTTTTCCAACAACAAAAGCCTGCAACATTTCTGGCCTACAATGCAACTTCAGATAAATGTACTTATGTTTTGTAATTATTTCCTGTAAACTGTTTAACAATATGTATAATTGTCTTGTCACACACGTGCGCATGGAAGGCAGCTAAAGGGCTTGCGTAAGGGCAGTTCTGCGGTATGCTGGGATGTGGCAGAGTGCACTGACTCTTTTTCTCCCTGTCCTGTAGACCATTCACGGGAGATTCCACCTGGTTCTTTTGACGCCATGTCTGGGACCGAGTCTATGGAAGGAAACCTTGCCGGCTCCAACCCATGTGATGTCACTTCCGGGCTCGAACCAATGGCTGAAGACCATGAGCCCGATCCTTATGATCTCACTTCCTGTCTTCCCCTTTAAAAGTCTGCACCTTTTCCCTAATCCCTCAGTTCTGTCTTGGACTCAGTTGTATGCACATCAGTGCAGTATTCATTGGAAACGACTTTTGTAGCCAGGAAATCAATTACACGGGTGGCTGCCCCAAACCTTTCTATGACTCTGTGTCAAATTTGTGACAGTCTGTATATTGTATTTTAATTTGCAAACATTTACCAACAAATTTTAATGTTTTATTTTGCTTATGCATGACTTTATCAACCAAATCAGTAAAGCGTAAGATGCTCTACAAGTTAACAGAGGAGGAATGTTTGTTAGCCCACTGAATGTAAATGGTAAGAGAAAGTCTATAAAACAGATTCATATAGAATTTGAAGAACCCAGGATCCTGCTTTCATTTGTTTAAGTATAAGGATGAAGGATGGTGGTTACACTGGCTTCCTTAGTCTTATACATTACCACTTATTTACTGTATAGTTTTACTGTTAGTGACTTTATAACACAAGGAAGGAAGAGATAGAAGAATTATTATGAATAGATTATGCACTGAGTGGTCACTTTATTACTGTGCATATTTTAAGTTGTTCCTATGTAGGTGAATACTGATTACTCTATATGTATAGATAATGCTATTTAGAACAAGCAGACAGGAGTCAATAGATTATAGTAGTGCTAACCTCTGCATCACCATGCTGCTCTATATAAAGAGTGTAATAATTATCCTTATTGTGCCAGGGAAACATGAACAGTGGGGCAGCACGGTGGCGCAGTGGTAGCGCTGCTGCCTCGGAGTTAGGAGACCCGGGTTCGCTTCCTGGGTCCTCCCTGCGTGGAGCTTGCACGTTCTCCCCGTGTCTGCATGGGTTTCCTCCGGGTGCTCCGGGTTCCTCCTTCTATCCAAAGACATGCAGGTTAGGTGGATTGGCGATTCTAAATTGGCCCTAATGTGTGCTTGGTGTGTGGGTGTGTTTGTGTGTGTCCTGTGGTGGGTTGGCACCCTGCCCAGGATTGGTTCCTGCCTTGTGCCCTGTGTTGGCTGGGATTGGCTCCAGCAGACCCCCATGACCCTGTGTTCGGATTCAGCGGGTTGGAAAATGGATGGATGGAAACATGAACAGTACATACAGCATACTGTGTAATGTAGATATACCTGTTTGTCTTCTGGGTAGTATAAGGTAAGACAAGTGCATAAAGTCTCAATGCTGGGAAGGCTGAATGAAGGTTTTGTTGCCATCTTATATATTATAACATTTATCATATATTTTTGCAATGGAAACTACTGAAATATACATTAAAGTGCAAATACCAGGTATAAAACACATCTATTTCAAAGGCATTAATAAGAAAAATGGGTCATAAAAAACTTTCCGGCTGAATTAGGCAACTTTACAATTGAACACTTGTCTACATAAAATACAAAACCATAAAGTAGGTAATTGAACACCGTCAACCATTTTAAAATCTTACAATCTAATCAACAAACAGAAATAAACATAAAACTAACAAAGTCAGTGCTGTATGAGCTCTTACACATTACATCTTCATAAAGTTAAGCATCCCTTTTAAAGGCGCAGTGAATTAGTAGCATTTTAGTACAAAATATTAAACATAACCATTTCCTATTAAATTGCAAGCAAGATTGACTGTGGCCGTGTTATGAATCATTAAAATATAGAAAATGGATGTGATATAGAAACATTAATTTTTGTCCTATTCCTGTTTATTTCCAGTTTAGATTTGCAGTGGGCTGGAGATACTAGTCCATCAATGTAGGGCACACTCACATCTACTGTCACGCACACAGGGCCAAATTTGAGACACCAGTCAACCTAACCTACTCATCGTTTTGATGTGAGAAGAAACCAAAGTGCAGGGAGAAAAGAATTCTGGGGGAATGTGTAAACTCGTCAGTTGCAGTCCCCAATTTCTATTCCCAGAAATCTGGAGCTGTGAGGCAGTACTAACGACTGTATTACAAATCAGCTTTGATTTTCAACTTTATAAATATTTAACATTTAAATACACTAGTTCAACAAATTCTTGTTAGTTTAATTAATCTGTAAATTGATTTTCTAAATAACGATTAGGTTTGTTGTAATTCCTGAACAAAAGTATCCACCTTAATAAAAGGACATGTCTGCCTGTATGTGTCTGTCATTCCAAAACTTGGCACATCACAAACATTTTTAGTAAGTAAATGCATTGTATTACTTATAACAATAGACAGTGCATCAATAACATTAACAATGCTTTAACAAATCCCATACCAAATGGCATATAACAGGGACATATGCATTGCATGGTGAACTGCAAACGTTAACACTGATGTCTAAGTTGATTACTCAGATTTCAACCCAGCTTTGATGGGTTGCACAGGTGGTATTAAATATTGACACAAAATAATATTTTCTTTGACTCTGTTGTTGGATTTAGCAGATTGGAAAGGCATATTAACAAATGATAAAAAAGAAGCGCAAAAAAGTCACACAGATAATTCAAGTAAACATTCTGATGTCTAGTAGTCTTGTTTACTTCACTTTTTGAACTTTTATTTTAAATTTTGTATATTATTAGATCTTTTCTAAATACTAATTTTCTATTTTATAACAGATAATGATTTTTTAATTGGTGTGTAGCACAGAGTTGTGTATTATAGTCCTATAGGTCCAATTTTTTAAAGAACTGTGATTACTATACTAATCCATCCAAACAGTAACCAAATATTTTAACCTAAATGAGGGTGAAGTGAGTTGGACCCTTCCCAGGTGTACCAGGCACATGGCAGGAACCATCCCTGGATGAAACACTAGTCCATTTGTGCACTCACTGAGTCTCTGTCATAGTGGGACAAGGTAGAGCTGCCAAGTAACCTAACATATGCAATTGTCCAAAGAATGCGGGAGGAAAACTTGAGTACCCCTATAAAAAATACACATGGATAAGTAAACATTTGTAAATTACACACAATCATACACTAAAACAAGAACTGTGAGGCCATTGTGAATATCACCACACCACTTTTCCATCACTTTTTTAATTACAGCATACTGTATTATGCAACAATAGTGTTTATTGTGATATTGTTTTTTTAGTGTATGTGATACATCCATCTTTCAACTACAGGGTTACGTATTCATTTTCGAAACTCTTACTTGCCAGTTCAAAAGATGAATGCAGTAAGGTTGCCACCATGTATGCCTCATGTCACAAAATAATCTAGCTTCCATTGCAATAGACCTCTACTACAAATTTAACCGAATAATCATTAGTTTCCAGCCCATACTCACACTACCAAAAGTAAGAACCAATTTGAATGAATTCACAATTTACTCTCTCACCTTGATATTTAGCTTACCGCCCCTTCTACATCTTATGTTATGAAGAATATCTGGTACACAAACACTTTTTGGAAATTCAACACTTCCAATCAATCAGTTGTGCTGCACAGTTTCTTGACAAATCACTCTGTCCATTTCATGGTTTCAATTATTTTCTGACAGCTAAGTGAGAAGACAGTAGGAAATTTATAATTAGTCCAGTAAGCATGGAAATAATCTTGAACCACTGATATATACGGGTCAAATTCTGTTAGAACGAAGTGCCCAGGACTGAAAAAACAATTCATTATAACGGGGATCTGCGGTGGGTTGGCACCCTGCCCAGGATTGGTTCCTGCCTTGTGCCCTGTGTTGGCTGGGATTGGCTCCAGCAGACCCCCGTGACCCTGTATTCGGATTCAGCGGGATAGAAAATGGATGGATAACGGGGATTTCATCATAATGGAATTTGCACACAGCGCTCTCTTTCAGCATGTACAGTTGACAAAGCCTACTGTGGAATGTGAAACTCGATGGCAAATGGACTTTGCTGTAACAAGATTTTCTTAACATTAATTCTGTATTGTCCTTGACTAAAAAACATCATTAAAATGAGTATTTGGTTAAAAAAGAAATACTTATGATGCCTCTGAGAATGCTTTGGGTGGAGTGTTAATAAATTTAATAAAATCAACACCATCGGCTTCTAGAAAAACTAAAAGCTGAAGAGTCAGAAGACGTTGCATTTAACACAGGAACAGTTTTTGAGTTATGGATGCTTATCTAGGAAGAATCACTGAATCCAATCCTATACTCAGAAGAGCCAAAAATCTTGCAACGATCAAGTCTGGGGTTAATTCCAATATGGATAGCTCCACTTCAAAAGCAGAATTGTTATGATTTGTGATTAACATCCAACTTGAATGGTACCAAATATCTGACCTCCAGCATCACAATACTGACAGAGAGATGGAAAAGAGTTCATAATTTAACAGGAGTCTTAGCAATAAAACAAAGAGGAATGGGGCACGAGTCTGTGCATTAATAACAAGATAATAAGAGACTTCTACTCTACCTTCAGACAGATACTCATCTCAGTCCTTGTGGACAGTGTTATAGAGTGGGTAAATAAGAGAGGGTATTAGTGGGCCAACTCTGAACCTAGAATGAAATATTACAGTGCCAAAGCTATTAAAAAAAGCTCTCCACTGAATAAAAGCACAAAAGGAAAGCAATGAACAGAAGAAGAACAAAACTATAAAATAAGTGGTAAACATCAGACCTAATGAATCCCTGGAATTTCCAAAGCAGCCCACTTATCTTGTCTATTAGGTTCAGTGTCTGCAACAATCTATACTGTACATATAAAAGTCAATGTGTGCATGTATGTATGTTCCAGCGTCACATCCGAACGGCTGGAGCAATTATCATGAAACTTGGTACACATGTTCCTCATTGGTCGACTGGGTAGGGTGGGGGGTAATCTTGCAGTCTTGTATGCATATTATGATCCAGTTGACACTCGCAACAACCACCAGAGGGCAAACTGGAGTTGACTGCTAGCATTCTTTATGTGTGAGCACCACCGCGGCCCTGTTGCTTTTGAAATTAAAGAGAGTTGGCCGGGTTGGCATCCCAACTATTTTTGGGATTCATTCTGTCTTTGTGACTCGACCAACCATATATATATCTTATATATAAATGTCTACGTGTGCAAGCGTGTGTCTCTGTCCGGCCCAGAAGTGAGAGATAGAGTCCGAGTGAGGACTCCAACTTTGAGGATACCCAAGCAAGGCCAGCACACCGGCAAAATAAAAGAAAGACAGTCACTTAGATGCTAATGCACAAATGATGCGAGCACGTCGACAACACAAATCATCCTAGGAGAGAGATGCCCAGAGTAGTTCTGACGATTTCAATACTGGATACTAGGATCCAGTTAGTATATATAAACTGCTCAAAAAAATTAAAGGAACACTTTGAAAACACATCAGATCTCAATGGGAAAAAGAAATCCTCCTGGATATCTATACTGATATAGACTGGGTAATGTGTTAGGAACGAAAGGATGCCACATCGTTTGATGGAAATGAAAATGATCAACCTACAGAGCCCTGAATTCAAAGACACCCCAAAAATCAGGGTGAAAAAATTATGTGGCAGGCTAGTCCATTTTGCCAAAATTTAATTGCAGCAACTCCAAATTGTACGCAGCACTTTGTATGGCCCCTGTGTTCTTGTATACATGCCTGACAACATCGGTGCATGCTTCTAATGAGATGACAGATGGTGTTGTGGGGGTCTCCTCCCAGATCTGGACCAGGGCATCACTGAGCTCCTGGACAGTCTGAGGTGCAACCTGGTGGCATTGGATGGACCAAAACATAATGTCCCAGAGGTCTTCTATTGTATTTAGGTCAGGAAAGTGTGGTGGCCAGTCAATGGTATCAATTCCTTCATCCTCCAGGAACTGCCTGCATACTCTCACCACATGAGGCCAGGAATTGTCATGCACCAGGAGCCACTGTACCAGCATAGGGTCTGACAATGGGTCCAAGGATTTCATCCTGATACCTAATGGCAGCCAAGGTGCCTTTGTCAAGCCTGTAGCAGTCTGTGTGACCCTCCATGGATATGTCTCCCCAGACAATCATTAACCCACCACCAAACTGCTCATGCTGAATGATGTTACAGGCAGCATAATGTTCTCCATGGCTTCTCCGGACCCTTTCACTTCTGTCACATGCTCAGGGTGAACCTGCTCTCATCTGTAAAGCACAGGGCACCAGTGGTGCATCTGCCAATTCTGGTATTCTATGGCGAATGCCAATCGAGCTGCATGCTGCTGGGCAGTGAGCTCAGGGCCCATTAGAGGACATGGGGCCCTTGGGTCACCCTCATGAAGTCTTTCTGGTTGTTTGGTCAGAGACATTCACACCAGTGGCCTGCTGGAGGTCATTTTGTAGGGCTCTGGCAGTGCTCATCCTATTCCTCCTTGCCCAAAGGAGCAGATACTGGTCCTGCTAATGGGTTATGGACCTTCTATGGCCCTCTCCAGCTCTTGAGACTGTGCAGGGAGACACAGCAAACCTTCTGGCAATGACACGTATTGATGTGCCATCCTGGAGAAGTTGGACTACCTGTGCAACCTCTGTAGGGTCCAGGTATCGCCTCATGCTACCAGTAGTGACACTGACTGTAGCCAAATGCAAAACTAGTGAAGAAACAGTCAGAAAAGATGAGGAGGAAAAAATGTCTGTGGCCTCCACCTGTTAAACCATTCCTGTTTTGGGGGTCATCTCATTGTTGCTCCTCTAGTGCATCTGTTGTTAATTTCATTAACACCACAGCAGCTGAAACTGATTAACAACCCCCTCTGCTACTTAACTGACCAGATTAATATCCCATAAGTTTCATTGACTTTATGATATACTATGATTAAAAAGTGTTCCTTTAATTCTTTTGAGCAGTATATATATATATATATACGCGGCCCGGACACAGACAGATGGACATCGTTATGTCACCCAACACACACGTTTATTTACATAAAATATTTACAGTTCAAGTGCACAACCCAGTGCCTTCAGCACCGATCCCCCAAAGTCCAGGCCTCACTCTCCAGTGCATTCCTTCTAGCCGCCTCCACTCCTCTCTCTCCAGACTCCAGTCCTCTTCCGCCCGACTCTTGACTCCGAATGAAGGGATGTGGCCCTTTTTATACCAACCCGGATGGACTCCAGCTGCTCTCCGACATTCCACCGCGGACAGTCCCCTGTGTCGGCTGCACTCCTGGAAGCCCTCCGGGTGTCCCCAGTCTTCTTCCCTCCAGCACTTCCTGGTGTGGCGGAAGTGCTGAGGTCCAGGACTCTTCAGGCTTCAGGCACCGGGGCGCCCCCTGGCGGTGACCACGGGCCCCTACAGGGTTGAGCTTCCAAGCTCTGCACCCGGGCCCCCAGTGCAACCAGGTTGGTCGCCCCCTCGTGGTCTGGAGGAGGCGTAAGCGCTGCTCCGGTTCTCCTGGGCGTCCCGGCTGGGTACCACCCCCAGCCTTCTGCCACTATATATATATGGTTAGGGTTAGGGTTCCCAACACTAATTGAATCCTACTTATGTACATATATATGTCCATAGCCTGCAGCTCAGTCACCATGTAAGGTGCCGTTGGGTCCCCCATCCCAACGCCTCCCACGTTGTTGGCTGCCTGCCTGTATAAGGCTGTTCGTCGCTCCGGTGTCTATATTCCCTTCCTTGCTTTGCCACAGGATTCATGTCTCCCTGCTGATAACTGCAGCCTTTTTATTTAATCCACGGCTTCTCTGCTGTTTTATTGTTCGTTTATTACGATTATAGCTATTTTGTTGGTATTTTAGACTTACTTTACATTGTTCAGGTACCCATTTCCTTTATCGTTCCAACCGTACCCACATTAACATGTCTATCGAGGTGATCACCATCGATCAAAGAACTGTCACTTATCGAGTGGTTTCTATGCCCGGAGATGGCACCTGCCTTTTCCATTCTCTTTGTTAAATATTGCACTGCCATATCAGGGTCACTCTTGATATCCGGAGGAACATTGTGTCTTATGTATTGAATGACTGGGACAGGTTCAAGGTGTGGACTGATGATGGTACAGGAGATAATTATATTACACAGGAGCAGTATAAGAGTGAAATGCTTAAGCCCTTCACCTATGGTTCTGCATGTGAGTTGATGACTACCGCTGAATTGTTTGGTTGTCGCTTTCAAGTGTACTGAAATGGCCAAATATTTTACACCTTTCGACAACCGCCAATGCCTCTTAAATATCTTAGATTCACAGGTGACGATTTCAGTAGTGGACACTTTGATGATTATGAATGTTTAAACTCTCAAAAGCTGGATGCGAAGTTATCGATAAAACCGGTTGTATGCTTACAACGCTTGACAGATGCCAAATGTCACTTCAACACAAATCCTGCAAATACTGTCGTAATTGAAGCAAACCATGAAACTCAAACCGATTATGACAGCAGCAATCCAAGCTGTGAGATTTGATACAAGATTAGTTTTCACATGGCCAACTGTATATTGCATTCTCAAGAGTAAGGTCAGCGCACATCTTGGTCATATTACAACTGGAGGGCTGAACTGACAATGTGGTATACAAAGAGATCCTTAAATAATTATTGGTATATTTTCCCTTAGTTTAAAAAAGTTTAATTTTCTGCTTGATGAAAATTTTAAGGCAGTACTTCGCCGCTGCGAAGCACGGTTATTTTACTAAGTTACATATATATATATACTGTATATAAGCCAAATACCACTGACTCACTCATCATGAAATCTCCCGAACCATGAGGATTTGGGACTTGAAATTTGGAATGTAGGTTACCCTTGGCCCATAGATGCTCACTAAGAAACGCTTTTAAAAATTTCATTTCCAAGCGCATTCTGTCTGTTTGTCTGTCCGCTTTATGTATGTCTTCTTTTCACGAGACAATTACTTAACGGATTTAGATCTGGGTGTTTTCTATAATTTGTTTGAACTTTCTGGTTGATTTTGTGACTTCTCACATCGTGCGAAGTACCATAGTTCTTTTGCGGTACCAATGTATTAATTCAAATTCAACAGAGTGGCTGTGGCCTGAGAGCAGGGGGCAGGGCCTTCCTCATTCCCTCGCCAACCTCTGTTTGAGTTAGTCTACGTCTCACCATGTGTTGGAGCGCACCTTGTCTCCGTTTGGCTAGCGATACCTGCTTGTTCAACAGACATTATCATCTACATGTTATTAAGGAGTAACGTTTTTGAGAGGGAGATCAGAGCTACGTGTGTTTTAGAGGGTAGCTGCTGATTGCCAGAGATATCATGGCCATGTGCTTTCACACGATCAGATGATACAGTGCTAACGTCTATTGATTGTTAAAGATCGTCCTCTTTCATTAAGTCAATGTGTGTGTGTGTGTGTATGTATGTATGTTCCACCATCACTTAAGAACGGCTGGAGCAATTTTCATGACACTTGATACACAAGTTTCTCATTGGTCGACTAAAAATACTGTAGAGTGAAATCAACCCTAACCCACCCCCTTCTGGGTAGTGTGGGGGTGATCTTGTGGTCATGTATGCATGTTATCATCCAGTTGACACTCGGAATGAACGCCAGAGGGTGAACTGGAGGTGACTGCCAGCATTCTTTATGTTTGAGCACCACCTCGACCGCCTGTTACGTTTGAAATTAAATAGAGTTGGCTGGTTCCGAGAGTCAACTGGATGATAACATACACACAAGATCGCAAGACAAGCACATTAGTGAATCTTCATTGTCCATCCATCCATTATCCAACCCACTATATCCTAACTTTAGTGCCACGGGGGTCCGCTGGAGCCAATCCCAGCCAACACAGGGCGTAAGGCAGGAAACAAACCCTGGGCAGGGCGCCAGCCCACCACAGGGCACACACACACACACCCACACCCACACACCAAGCACACACTAGAGACAATTAAGAATCGCCAATGCACCTAACCTGCATGTCTTTGGACTGTGGGAGGAAACCAGAGCACCTGGAGGAAACCCACGTAGACACAGGGAGAACATGCAAACTACACGCAGGAAGGACCCGGGAAGCGAACGTGGGTCTCCTAACTGCGAGCCACCCCTACTCTTCATTGTTTGTTAATTTATTTTTATTTTGAAAGTTGTGGGTTTTTTAATTATATTTTTCTCAAACAATTAAATAAAAACACTTTTTTTTCCTCCCGGGCAAAACTGGGTATTTCAGCTCTTCAAAGTATGTGTGTGTGTGTATCTATGTATGTTCCAGCATCACTTCCGAACGGCTGGAGTAATTTTCATGAAACAAGGTGACTGCCAGTATTCTTTATGTTTGAGCAGCACCATGCCCCTGTTGCTTTTGAAACTAAATAGAGTTGGCTGGTTCCAAGCGTCAATTGGATGATAACATACATACCACAATGCAAGACAAGCACATTAGTGAGTCTTAACTGTTTGTTAATTTATTTTTATTTTTAAAGTTGTGGGGTTTTTTAAATTATATTTTTCTCAAACAATTAAAAAAAAAAAAACACTTTATTTTCCTCCTGAGCAATGCTGGGTATTTCAGCTAGCTTCAAATACAGTAGCAAACCAAATCACACTCTCTTATTTACTTCCCACTCTTGTTTCTTTGTAGCCTCATTTCCTCCTCCAAGTTGGGCTCCCCCGACTCACTGGTGCCTTAACTGACACGGGCTTTGAACCCTAGCCAGAGATCACTTTCAGGTAGAGGCCTGTAATTACTTCCTTAGTCAGGAATTGCCTTCTTAAACGTATGGGGTCACCCTCCTACAGTTCCTGCCACCACTCCCAGTTTCTCAGCTAACCTGTCTTCCATCTCACACATACAGGACCAGGTAACTTACAGGAACCCTGAAAAACACCTTAGGTAATAGGAACCTACCTGTACTGACCCTGCTGCCACTCATTAATCTTGGTGCCTGGGAATAATCACATCTGGGATATTCTGGCCCTGATGGTATTCCACTCACCATGCTGGTGCAATGATTGTTTTTCCTTCCAGTATGTATATCCTTATTTCTAGCAGTGGCCTGTTGAGCCCTGTTTTGCCCTTTATTAATCACATCTGCCTGCCATGTGTGTCAATATTGGGACACCCATCATAACTGTCCAAAAGTGTAGTAATTGTGAAAATGCAAAACTCTCTGTCAGAACATTGTCAAATTATAGTTTACAAAAGGAAAGGACAATACCAGACTGAAGAAAAAACAAAAGCACGAAATAAGAAGGGAAACGCAAAACCCTACTATCCAAAGTTTTGGAGCCAACTAAGACACCCTTCTTGTTTAAAGTATTCAGACTAGTTACACACATGCAATGCCAAAAACAACCATGGCGGTCTCCCTATTAGAAGCAACTCTGATGTTTCTCTGTTTCCTTTGTGGAGTGTCTGTCTCCACTTCCTCCTGGGCTATCAGACACCTACAGTGATGGAAGAAAACTAGATGGAGGTCATATTTTCTTTTCCAACCTTTTGTTTGAAAGGAAACAGACACAGCTGAATGAAATGTTCTTGAAAATCTTCCACTCTAAAGAACATGTAAATACTTATGGCAACATAAAGAAAAACACTTCATAATTTATTCCAATCTGTATCATGTAAACATTACAGTGAAATTAAAAGGGAAAGGCACACAAAAGTGATTATATTAAAAAAAAAGAGAATAGCAATTTTGTAGCTTGAACTTTCCACAACAGAAGTCTATAAAGGTTGATACTATAGTCATGTTGCACAGAACTAATTTTATCACTACTGTACATCTGATGTGCAGAAAGCAAAGGGGATGGAGAACACAAGCAATATATAAGTGAACAGTGGAAACATTTGATATAACCAGGAGAATCATCTGACCACATAATATCCACAAATGGATGAGTTCATACTGCAAAATATCTAAAGACCTGAACACTTGTCTCCAGTTGTGACAGTCTAATGGTGTCAGGGAGCAGCATAATGGTATGAGGCTTAATATCCTGATATAGATTTGGTGCCCTACTTAATGATTTAATGTTATCCCATCATCCTATACTGTAAAATTTCCTTCCTGGAGCCCAATATACCTATGCACCAATGCACATATATTTAGTCAACAGACAGCTTAATGAAAAAGACATTAAGGAAGTCCATATGCCAGAGCTGCTCAATTTTTGAGAAGCCCTAAACTCATACCTAAGACATCGAGAATGCATCAGTAAACAAGGCAAGTGCTGACTGACTTTCTTGTGTGAAAATGGTGCTGTGGTCCTTATACAATATTCCTGATTGTTTTAAATAAAGTTCTGGAGAGCAAATAAGTTGTCTTTCTGGAACTTAGTGGCCTAACATTTAGTTAATGGTGTTTCAACCTTTTAATTGTAACCCGAACCTGTGAAGAAGCTGTATGATTATAATGAAGATTATAAAACATAGCATGATCTTATCCATTCATGTTAAATTATGTTTATGGACACCATCTTGTATTATTTATTATAAATAGCTTAATATAGTGTCAGTCAAAAGTTGCCTTTTTTCCTATAGAAAAATGCTTTAATCCAATAAGAATTGTGAGCAGTTTCCTTGCTGGAAAGAGATTGCTGGGATAAGACAGACAGCTTCCATAGGCCAGGAAGGGACACTGTTAGCAGAAATTATCTAGACTTATATGTGTGGTGCATGTCCAGAACAACATAACATAACAGAATAACACGAGTAACAGAGAAGAATCCTGAAGAAAAGGATGATATTTTTTCCTAGGACACTAGTGCACAGCAGATGCCAGAGATGTTTGTTATTCTTTCAGAAGACAGAGCCAGGTCAGGATAGGAAATCCATAAGTATAAACACCTCATGAATGCTAGACAGCATATAGTTCCAATAAAAGCCATATGGGATTATATTTTTATTTAGATAGTACAGGCAACAGTAGTGCCGTCTTGGAGGCCTGATCATATAAGTGCAATTTAAAGCTCATGTAAAGAAGCATCAAGAGCCACAAGAGGGCGCTGCACTGGTGAAAATGAAAACCTCTCAGATCCCAAAAATTTCTTTGGCTTTGTTGGTAGCGATGAATTCCAAGTCCAAGGGGCCCTGGGCCTGAACAGATATTGGGCCTCAGCCCCCTTCCAGCCCAATGCTGTCAACCAAAACCAACATGACAACATGTAGAATATAGGTGCATCCTTCATCCAAATGCCAGGTTTTTTTGTATTTATTGGACATCAAATACAATCTAATAACTTCATTATACCATCTGGGTAGACTGCACATCCTATATAACACATCTTGCATGCGTCCATCATGTAAAGAACTAGCAACTGGGAAAAAGTTCAATAGCTATGCATGTTTCACATCTATAATAATAAAAGGCAAAGCCCTCACTGACTGACTGACTGACTGATTGAGTCATCACTAATTCTCCAACTTCCCGTGAAGTAGAAGGGTGAAATATGGCAGGTTCATTCCTTAAAGCTTCTTACAACAGTTAAGCAGGTTTCCTTTTGAAATTCTACACGTAACAGTCATAACTGAATCCTACATATATACAGCCATAGCCTGCAGCTCAGTCGCTGTGTGAGGCGGAGTTGCGTCCCCCATCACCACGCCCCCCACGTAATTGAGTGCCTGCCCATATAAGGCCGTCCGTCAGTAGCAATCCAATAGACACACTGACGCTAAATATTCGCTGATGAAAGACTGTGCTTATGCAAACGAAGATGAGATGGTCTATGAAGGACTGTGCTTATGCAAACGAATAGGTAAGCAAGGTGTAAAGCTTAAGTTTAAATTAAGTTCATAGACACGCTGCCGCTGGCGTTTGTCATGCCTAAGACGAATACGATATTCGCTAGATACAAGTTTAATGAGAGGACGCAGGGTATAAACGAGACTTTTGATCACTTTGTAACTGAGTTAAAATTGCTGGTGAAGGACTGTGCTTATACAAACGAAGATGAGATGGAACAGGGTGTCACACTTGGATCACAGATTTGCACAGAGATACTCGGGATCGTGGAAAAAAAGAAGGAATTTTATTCAAGCACTGCAAACAAACATTTGACACTTCAAACTTGCTCCTTGACAAAGATGGCTGTTTGTTTCAATTAAAGGTTTCATGAGTTTCTTCTTCTTCGAATGTAAACGCGTCAGGAGCAGAGGCAGTCTGAAAGAGAGAGAAAGCAAAAGAAATCAATACCAAATCTGACAGGTGCTGCACACGGCTTTTTAAGTCGGCGGAGTACCGCGCAAGGCTTGTATTGCGCGTTATAGTGCAAGGTTAAGGAGCAATTCGAGGGTAGTCTGTGTTTTGTGCTTTGTGGTTTTCCCAGGGGCGTCTGTATCTTCTTGGGGTGCGATCAGCCCTCCAGCTTACAAGGGATAGAATAGTGTTTGGCACAAACTCAGCAAAAGTGTGAGAGAAACTGAGCTAACATTATATAAAGCCGTGGACATTGCAAGATCGCATGAAATAGCACAAGCACAGCTGAGAACCTTTGATGCATGTGCTCCTAGCGGCTCACGTGAACTGACTGTGAATGCAGTACACAGACAACAACAAAGAGCTCCAAAAAGCACTGAACAAAAAACGCATTACACAATTGAGACGGAAGAAAAAGAATATGAAGCGAGTGATGCATACAAGCATATTCATAAGTGCAGCTACTGTGGAAACAAAGCACAAAGTGGAGTCAATGTCCAGTTAAAGGAAGACAGTGTAAAAAATGTGGTAAATTGAACCAGTTCGCTAAAGTATGCAGGACTGGGAAAGGTAAACCGTGCATGCAGTGTGTGATGTCTCAGATAAAAAGGAAGACGAGCTGTTTATTGATGCAGTAGGAAAGGAACAACCCTCTAATGCTGAACAAGCCTTTGTAGACATATCAATAGGAAAGCAAGGTGTAAAGCTTAAGTTTAAATTACGTTCATAGACACGCTGCCGCTAAATATTCCCAGAAAAATCCACAACTTAATACCAGGAATGCCTGTTAAACATCTTAGATTCACGAGTACTGATTTGGGTAGTGAACACTTTTATGAATGAAACCTGTTATCTTTACAATGGTTGACAACAAAGAGGAGATGGTCAGGGATAGACTAGACAAACACAGAATGTAACTTGAACACAACACATCCTCCAAATACGAACCTGATTGAAAGAAATAATGATAATCAAATCCTTGATGACAGCAACACTCATAACAGTCACAAAACAATTACATTGACAATCATGTTACGTTATTTTTAAAATGTTTCCTTTTCTTTTTTATAACTTCTTTAACACACTACTTCCCCACTGCGAAGCGCGGATATTTTGCTAGTTTAATAATAAAATAAAAATACAGTTTAACTCTACAATTACATGTGCTGAAACAGCACAAACTGGGCTACCTTCCTTCCTCACAAGTGATCACAAAAATAACAATCACGAATTCACTGAACATTGTGGCCCACTGAATTTTCAATTGTTTTCAAAATGTTTTTAAGGATGCAATGACAAGTCAAGCAAAATCACACTTTTTATTGGCTAACTAAAAAGATTACAACATGCAAGCTTTCAAGTCTCAGGCTCCTTCATCCATCAGGTGTAAATTTATAGTGCTTGTGAAAGTTAGTGTTACCAATCTCAGGCCTAGAGGAACCTGGGCCAGGTACAAACCACTTTTGCTACAGGGTGTAGCCACAGCGATATGGTGAAAAGCATAAAGAAACAGGCAGGCATTTCCTATGCAGAACAACAGCATAAACACATTTACTTTGGTTCAAGAGTAGTATTGTTCTCAGCTATCAAGAAGTACCTGATTTGAAACCACAGTCCCCACAACTCATTCATTTTCAAAGGAAGCAGGCAGTTCTGTATCACCACATTCTGCGTGGATGAGATACTAATCAAATCAGTTTGATTATTCAAAGCAGGTGAACGTGAAAGTGACCAAAAGAATAAAACTGGAAAAAAAAAGATAACTTTTTCAAGTACCATAAATTTACACCGGCTGTTACAGATTTAAATCAAATATATGTTTTTATTATACAGTAATCCCTCGCTATATCGCGCTTTGACTTTCGCGGTTTCACTCTATCGCGGATTTTAAATGTAAGCACATCTAAATATATATCACAGATTTTTCGCTGGTTCACGGATTTCTGCAGACAGTGGGTCTTTTAATTTATGCTACACGCTTCCTCAGTTTGTTTGCCCTGTTGATTTCATACAAGGGACGCTATTGGCGAATGGCTTAGAAGCTACCCAATCAGAGTATGTATTACATATTAACTAAAACTCCTCAATGCTATAAGATATGCATCCCACGCGGAGCTTGATTGTTTGCTTGTCTCTGCCTCTCTCTCACCCTCTCTGACATTCTCTGCGCCTGAGGCTGTTTGCTTAAAAGATACTGATGCTCCTCTAAAAAAATGCCACTTTATTGCGGTGCTCAGCATATTTAAAAGCACAAAATCACACGTATTGATTTTTTGAATGTTGCTTTAATCTCGCTCTCTCTCTCTGACGTTCTCTGCGCCTGGCGGAGGAGATGTGAGCAGAGGGGCTGTTTGCACAGAGGCTGTTTGCTTAGAAGATACTAACGCTCCTCTAAAAATGCCGCAGCAAACTTAAAAGCACAAGTATTGATTTTTTGATTGTTTGCTTTTCTTTGCGAGTGCTCTCTCTCTCCCTCTGAAATTCTCTGCTCCTGAAGAGAAGAAGATCTATTTGCATTCTTTTAATTGTGAGAAACAACTGTCATCTCTGTCTTGTCATGGAGCACAGTTTAAACTTTTAACTAAAGGGTGTTATTTCATGTCTAGAGGGCTCTAATAATGTTAACAGTGTGGGAGAGTTTATAAGGGCTTAAAATATATAAAAATAGCTACACAAACATATGGTTTCTACTTCGTCTATTTTCGTCTAGGAGGGATTACTGTATAATAGTAATAAAAACAGCAGCTCACTACTCAAAATGGTAATTGGAGGACCTGGGAGTCAAATCCAGGACCTTCTGATTTTGAATCAGCCGTTCTTATTGCTGTACTACCCAAGCGGTCGTGTCAGCATTGTACCCTAAGCCAAATTCTTTTTCATTGGTTATATTCATGAATAAAAACACACTTGTTTTATTATACTTGTACCTTTTGTGAAAGTGTTTATTTGATATCTGAACTTCAGTCTTCACACATTATACACTTCATGTCTACATTTTGTCAATTATTACTAAAACATGAAAAACATTTCTGTTTTAGCTATGTGTTAAACAATTGCTGCCTAGCATTTCCTGACAAACTATATTTACAGAGATCATTGCAGACACAGAGCACACATGAAGTGTATGTATTCCAAATGACAATATATTATTTACCTTCTACAATTCCAGGCACCCACGCCCAGATAAACACACTTGAGCCCTGAGAATCTTCTTTGTCACTTGAGCTGCGGCCGTTGTGGGGTTGGGATAGCAAACTGCTTATGCTGATCGACACATTTGCAACACAAAAGACGCTAATGGAGAGGTGCAAAGAAATTTAAGGTGGTGAAGAGTTTTTTAGTAGGCTTCAGGGATTCTAGGGTTAATCATTTTCCTTATGTTTAATAATTCTTTCAGTTATAGCTTCATATGATATATACTTCTAATAGACTGTAAAAGATTATTATATAGTATATGTATATATATTAACCATGAATTAATCATGAATTTTTCATGCATCACGCATACCTTTGTGGAAATGAAAAAGCACAAATATATGAATTGAAAACATAAAAAATTAATTTATTATTTGTTCTGAAGTATAGCATGATACTGAATCAAATATATTTAACTTAATGTCACAGAAAAAGACATGAATATGGTTATTTTGTGTTAGGTAAGAAATATAAAAATTAGTGCTTGGCAACGATTAAAATTTTTAATCGCGATTAACCGCAGACAATCACAACAATCACATTGTTACGCGCAAAATTCAATAATGAACTCAAAAGTGGTGTATTGTGTGTATTTGATTTGCAAACACTTTAAACAAATAAGGTGCTTTTTAACAGCAGTAATCTGTTTACATAGTAGCAGTTAAAATATTTCTTGCAAATCTCAACTTAAACATTAATGTAATCAAATAAAATATAAAACCAAAGGTATTTGCCACTGCCAGGGCATTAAGATTTTATCTACTTAGTTATAGAAAAACAAGTTACCCTCAGAGTCCAAAGCCACGGTCACAACATTATAACAGGCACATTCCGAGCAACAGCAAGCTAACATTTCTAAATTTGTTTTCCTTTTTATCTAAATAGATACCAGCAGAAACATTTTCTTTTATCAGGGAGCAGCATAAACAGTCTATGTTCAGTAGCAACTCTTTGAGGGCTAATATTTTTTTCCAAAATACTCAGTTTTCTGAAAGGTCCACAAAGGAATGGTTTCAAATATAAATCAACATAAAAATCTGTTGCTGCCTGTTTTGCCTGCTGTTGGTGCTTGTTTCCAGCAGCAGCGGCTCGACAGCCAGCAGGAATACACTGCAGGCTGGCTGTGTTTGTGAGACAGGTGTGCACAGGTGGCAGTTGCAGTGAGACGCAATACGGTTTTGTACCTCCTGTCATCATAGGTTTCTGTCCTCCCAGGCGAATGTTGCCATAGGTGCACCAGCTACACGAATGTGTTTAGCACCACGATGAGCTGGGGAATGATCAGCCGATGCCGGTACCTCACTTTCGTTTTCGACACATTGACACACTAGATCCATGAGTTACAGAAACACAAGTATGCTTCAGATATGATTCTACTAATGTGCACCTCACATCGTCATTATGTTCCATATAGGGATTCCTGGGCCTTTTGATACTCTCATAGTGATCGTTTACAAAAATGAGAGCTAATCTGATATGTCTTTATAATTACAATTATCTTACAGTAAATTTGCACGAGTAAGTACTTTTTCTGTGTGATTTGTCTCTTTAAATTGAAAGGAATATGTAGCAACCTGTTGATAATTGAGAGACGGGCGAGATGTTAGTGCACAGCCATTAACTGGCAATCAGACGACCAGCTGAGCAAACTGATGAGAAGGATGAAGTTAAAACAAGACTAAATATGGTTTATTTAAACTTGGGATTGATCTTGTTCTGTTGTTCACTGAGACAGCACTTAGACCTGAGGATTGTCTCCTCGTAGTATTGTGCTACATATTTTGTTCTTAATCCACTGCTAGGGATTTGTTTATGCTAATTGGTAAGTGATCACTGGATATTGATTAAAGCCAGTCCAACCCCAAGCAGAGTTGGCAGTAGAGTGGACATTTATCTTGTGGGAGAAGCTGAGGCCTGGAGAGGGTCCAGTGTAGTAGTACTATGGTGATGAAGTGTGCAAGTTACCCTACTGCATAGACAGAGGTTTAAGACCTGTTTAAGTAGCCACAGAGTGAAAGTAATGTTTATTGTTTTACTTCTTTTTATTGATACTTTGTTATCCATTTTCTGTATAACACTATATTTTTTTTGATTTTTAAAATGCAGCATTTTTATATTATTTGCCGCTTGTGTGGTGTTGTGGGTGTGGGAAGCTGCCATAAAAGGCTTCTTTACAGAAGCATTGTGTACATCTGTGCTCCAGCTCATAACGCATAGTGACATAAACATGTCACTAACCTCCAAACCCTTAACTCTACAGTACATTTATGATAATGAGGAGGAAAATAAAGGCATAGTGTTATTATAGTGTGGCAACAAATCTATATAATAAATAACTATTTTAAGTGAGCCATTTTTGTGGTGTTAAGGACTTCAGGCTTTATTTTGCATTTAAATTAATGAGCTCGACCTATCCTGGTCATTGGCATACCTGGCAGACTTTTTTTTTCAAATAAATCTTGTTTGTCAGTTTTTGCTGTCAAAGGGAGATAAGCTGTCTGGCACTTAGCAAAGCCCATATCCCGCAGAGAGGATAAATCAATAACAACATTGCTGTCTTTCACAATATCCATTTTCATCCTTTTGACCACTGAGTACTGCTGCAGCTGTCATAATACAGAAAGTCTAAGATAAACACAGGAGACATTGCAACGTCACCAGGACCAGGGCTTTTGCTCTGCCTGAAGAAGTATTCTTCATAATCTCATGCTACTTGGTCAACATTTCTATTGGAAGCTAGATTAAGCTTGTCAACTTTTTCCCAGCTGTGAGATTTAGCTAAAACTCTGCCCCAAGCCAAAAATCTTATTTGACTGAAGCCTTAGATAGCTGTATGTGTAAGGAAAGTTGAAGGCAGGCTGTGTGTCTTGGTGACTGAGACTTTGAACTGTAAAGCAGAAAGGTGCTGATTGAAAGCCCACCAGTAACTCAGTATGTGACTCTGCATGTGTCACTTAACCTACCTGTGATCCCCTTTGAGAATTAGGGAATAAGTCTAGTCTACTTGTAAAATTCTTGGGGATAGTGTTTACTATATAAAGGTGCTATATAAAAGAAAGCTGAGGCTGTGAATTAAGAAAGTGAGATATTTTAATCTTTCTAATTTTTAAAATAACACATGAACCACAGAATTAATGTCTATTAAAGAGCCCTGAACTGGCTTAAAAATATAGTAAAGTAAAGAAAGTCAGGTACTCTAATAATCTTTCTTCCTCAGCAGTAAAAAGTGTTATCAAAATTAATTGTGGTGCCAATACAGAGATTGATTGTCTGCTCTTACTGGAGATCTGTGTTATGGTTTCATCAATACTAATGATTCTGAAAACGTCGGAGAACTCAGCCTCTTCGACAACTCTGACCTCCGCAGTTGGGGAGATTTGCCAAGTTCACCCAAAATGTACAATCGCTGGCTCCTTGAGATATTCTTTTTCCTTAATGAACACATTAAATAAACATGTTGGTACTGGAACTGTGTGCTTGATGGATCAAATGATCACCTCTCGGCTGTGAAGTTTCTAATGTACCTATTCTTTAATTATTTTCTTTCTGGTATGTTTACCTTCTAATCAGCTACATATTATTTCCTATTACAATATGCTCTTGATTTTGTCCCATACTTTACAGGAGAATAAGAAGTGGTGGCTCTGAGGTTAGGGATCTGCACTGGAAATTGGAAAGCTGCCAGTTCGAATCCCGTAAATGCCAAAAGGGACTCTGCTCTGTTGGGCCCTTGAGCAAGGCCCTTAACTTGTAATTGCTGAGCGCTTTGAATAGTGAGAAAAGTGCTATATAAATGCAAAGAATTATTATTAATATTAATTATGATTATAAGAAATTTTACTAAGCTTTCCTTTTACTTCCCATTGGGTATCATGTTTGAAGAGTTAACCTGATGAAACAGAAACTCTTAAAACAAAGTCCTAGTTTGTTTTCATGCTTCCTTGTATACATTGTCAATCCAATGCGGACCCTGTGTGTGAAAGTTATACAAGTATACATATAGTAGCTGATCACTGAATTCTGAGAGCCTAAGAGAAATGTCTAACTTCAATTGTTTAAAAGAAACAAAATTATTTAGTTTTGAGCAGTAATGACTATGCACAACAAAAAGGATCAACTGACACCAGTGGAAATTGATGAGGAGTTTTTCTTTACTTCTACAGATATTATATTAGTATCAGAATGTGCTACGCATATATATTGTCAAAAATGAAGCCTACTATTATTATTGAAAACACTTGATAGGTCTACAGGTATCCAGTTACTTGTTATCTTTCAGTCTATTTTCAACTAGTACATCCACAGCAACACTTTCAGAACAATCATTTTATGAATTGAACTAACAGCAACCATAATATAAAAGTAATTTAATAATTAATAATAAATAAATTGCCCAACCTAATTACACAGAGTTTAGCTTTGATAGTATGCTGTATTCAAAACAAGACTGATTGAAAATTGAATCTAAAATTAGTGAGAATCTCTACAAATGTAAAGCATAATCTCTGTCTGTTTTGGACACAGTCATTTTTAAGAGCTGTCATCTCATCCAGAAGGAGGTTAACTGCTATGGGAAAAACATCGATCCACTGTTTACAACAGCATTGCAGCCTACTATTTAAATATGGCAAAATGTCACAAAACGAAGATCCTGTCCAAGGATAAATACATCAGATACTAAACGAATTCAGTTTTCCAAGAAGCTGAAAAGCCATATAATGCAGAAATTGCCAGCTTGACTTGAAATACTATTTCTTAATGTTGTTAGCATTAAGAAACATTTTGCTTTTTTCCACAGTTAGCTTTATGAATCAGGTTCAGTAGGTTGCAGTTTCATTGTCAATGCTTCTGATTTGGAAACTGAATAACCTATTTAAACTGCTTTTAAATAAAAATAGTTTTTCAATGAAGATAGACTTTGACCTTTGCAATGCTGATTTGGATCATTAAATATCAATATCTTTTTCTCTGTTTGTTTTTTATGGATATCTGTATTCCTCAACAAACAGCATGTTATTTGACACATGTACATGTTATTTGACACATATGTTTTCTGTGCATTTGGAATTAGTACAAGAAGTAGTAATTTCAGGGGCGATTCTCTCTTCTAGGAGGAGGTCAAAAACTACTTTAGTTAAACAAAACTACAGTTCTACATCTACAACAGATTCTATCAAAGAACTACTGAACAGTGTGCTGTGAGCAATCAGAAAGCATTTACCTAGAAGTTTTTGTTAGTAGAAATAAAACCAACAGCCATATCCACACCTTTTTCAAAAAACATGAGAATGGATCTGTTTAGGAATGGTGAGTTTAAAATTGGTTCTCAATTTTATATTACTCAGAAAAGTAGAGGTGCCAAGACTATGCAATGATTTTGTGTTTCAAAACTCTAATGCCTGAAGTTATTGAAACAACTGTGCTAGAAATAAAGATGAATTCTTATGGATATGTACCTAAAGGTACATTCCACCCAAAAAACATCCTCCATGTAACTTCTAGTTCTAGCTGAGAAATGCCATATTTTCTTGCAGAATGGAGACAACAAAGTTTCTAATATATAATAGCCTAAGGCAATATCATTTTGTACATAGACATAAATGGCTCTGTGGACCTGCTGCTTGATAAACTCCCTTCCCCTATCTGCCACTGTTTTCTTCATTCAACTTGTTTATTGTGCAAGTTGTGTCTGATTTGACTTTGGTAGATTGCATTTGTTTGTTTGTTTAATCCTTCTGCCAAAGCATTCACATTTTAATTGGGTTGCCATTGTGCTTATTTGAGGATTGTCTATATTTTTTTGGTAGTCTTGGCTAGATTATTCTTTAATGGACACTGGGAAGAAGTATCAAAATCTAATCACTGCTGTGCCACATGCTGACATTTTGATACCTCCTTATACTTCAAAACTAAAGAGTTTTGCTTGAGAACTCCTCTAGAAGAGTTCACAGAAATAAACTCTAATTCTGTAGGGATGCCTGTAAAAGAAGCAGGACCACATGGGGAAGGGTTATTTTTCTGTACATACGTCCTGTTGAATGATTGTTAAATTTGAATAACAAAACTGGTCACAGAGATTCTTCTTTGTAAATTGAGGTCTGTGTCTTTAAACAGGTTTGCACAAATGTGGAGGGCCTTGTGGGATTTGTAGTTTGTGTTTTGTAGGCACTATACAGTTAAAACCAAAAGAGAGTCTTTTGATTGTCTCATTTTCTGATCGACTCCATCATCAACAGTACCTAAACCTTTTATTAACTGTGCCTTCATAGCAGAGAAGGATGGTGCATGGCCACTGAATATAAGGAGGGCAGAGGGTTCTTTTTCCTCCCAGTCCAGTCCATTGATGCTCTTTGAGAAGTGTTGTGCCTCTTGAGACTATTCTTCTTCTCAGCTCTGGTGGAAAAACTGTTTCCACTATCCAAGTTCCAGGAAAGCAGTTTATTAAAATGGAGTATTCCACCAAATCTTTCCATGATTTAACCATTGTCCACTTTCATCACCTACAGTAAAGACTTTTACCAGGACTGTAAAAAATCATCGTATGGGGATTGTTTGTACTTGTTCTTTGGTATTTTTGTCATTATTTTTCTTTACAGTGTTTGTAAGCACTTATAAGGAGCATTCATATATTTGTTTGTTGAATGTGTTTAGTCTATATGGGCATTTTCCTTGGGTATTGTTAATATTTGGGTGTCAGAATGGAAGTACTATAGAGCTCAGGTGTTGGCCTGTATTTCCTCCATTGCACATTTTATAAGTGTAGCAGTTTCTTTGCTACATAAATCTACTGTCAACCTCCGTGCTTTGTAGAAGTCGGGGGTTCGCTATGATCAGATACATTATGTGTGTATTTCTCTTCTTATTTTCTCTTCAGTTCCCTTCTAAGTACTTTTATTAAACCAAATATTGTAGAATAAATAAACACAGGTGTAAATGGAAACAAGCTTCTTGGAGAACTGTTGGTTCCTTTATCATTTCCGTCTTATTAATAATAGGAGCAATTTAAAACAGTGAGTACAGCTGTTTTAGACTAAAATAAGCAATTAAGGGTTCAGAATCTTAGCAAGTGAGATAACTAAAGCAAAGCAGAAAAAGGTCACTTGAGCAAGAATTGCTTCATCAGCAATAAATTACTTCTCATGAAGCAGCCACTGCGGCCCTCTATAACTGATGTTGCTAACCACTGATTTAAAGGGCCTGAGTCTTAAATAGCAAATTAATTTAATGAGGTTGTCAGAAAAACTATTCTCTCTATTATAAAAGAAAATCTTGAGATAAGACAAGACTATTGCCAAGAGATTTTTTCAAGTATGTAGAGGGGGTCCAGCCCTCCTCTCAACCATTTCCGGTTAATGGCCCACGGTCCTCTCACGTCTCATTCATGTGAATGCTTTTGTAAGACACAGTTCTTGCGCTCTCAGCTCTTATAAATTTTTACATTTTCCTCACTTTAAGCTCCCAATAAAAGAAGACTTATGTCCAAATCTTATTGAAGAATGTCATCCCAAAGGGTTATCAACAGTAAAAATGAGTACATTGGCAATCCTAGCACTGAGAAACAATGCAGTCAAACGAATTAACGCGAAAATTGTTGATTGGTTACAGGGCAAATTGGTTAAATGTGTATCAATAAACTATGCTGAAAAGGTTGGTGGTGATGGTGCAGAAGATGAAAACATCAACTTAAAATATCCCATAGAATATCTACAACCGTTAACACCATTTGGTCTTCCACCGGCCCAATTACTGTTGAAAGAAGGATGCATCGTAACGTTATTGCGTAATTTATGTATGAGTGATGGGCTATGCAATGGGACAAAATTAGTTGTATTGAAAATTTGTCGAACAATTCTAACATGTAAAATTTTAACAGGCAACAAGAAAGGTAATCTAGCACATATTCCACAGATAACATTAGACACCAAAGGAGATCTTGATATGCTATTCATATTAAAACTGTTTACAGTTTCCTGTTAGAATAGCTTTTGCTATGACAATTAACAATTTATTTATTAGAGAGAAAGAAACTGTATTCGTTAATGGGCAGTTATATGTTACGTTGTCACGATTTAAATCCAAACACGGAATCAAAATTCAATGCGATATTGAAGAAAAGTTAATTCCAAATACTGTTTTTAATGAAGTTTTACGGTAAAAGTGTAAGTTTAAAAAAGTTATTGCGTGTTAATTTCAAAGCCAAACAGAACGAAAATGTATACCGCAATGAATACCTCTAATGCAACATGAAACATAATTTTATTTCAATTTATTACATTTTACTATATTTTACTATGGTTAATTACTCGCTGTAATGTAAAATAGTTACTTCTTTTTTTTTTTTTCTTTTTATTAATTTTATTACAATCCATACAAAGCAATCGAGTTTTTACAAAAAGAAAAATTGAGTTAAGAACAGATCGATCCCCACCCATGAGAGAGAGAGCAAGCCAAGCTGCGTTAAATTTTAAGGCTTGTAAACATACCTAAATTAATAAATTCTCTGTGCTTTATGAACTTATTTTAAAATATTACTGATTAGATCCTGCCATGTTTTGAAAAAAGTCTGTATGGATCCTCTAACTGAGTATTTGATTTTTCCAATTTCAAATAATATAACACATCAGTTTCCCACTGACTTAAAAGAGGAGAGTTTGGGTTCTTCCAGTTTATCAGAATGAGTCTGCGTGCCAAGAGTGTAGTGAATGCAATCACAATTTGTTTGTCTTTCTCCACTTTAAGCCCTTTTGGATGAACCCCAAACACAGCTGTTAATGAGTTAAGAGGGATTGTGAGTCCAAGGCTATCTGAAAATTAAGTAAAAATTTTTGTCCAGAATAATGTTAATTTGGTGCAGGCCCAGAACATGTGACCTAGTGAGGCTGGGGCTTGGTTGTATAAAATATTTACTTCTATTCATGAAAATAACAATTCCCATGAAAATAACAATCTGTTTAAATTGTACATCCACTTCCCCATACACAAGTGGAAGTGGCTAGTGCATATTGCTCAACTGAATGCCTAAATGGTTAGAATGAAAACCTGTAGCCACTGTGGACCTCCATGATCTTAGATGGGCATCCCTAATCTAAATCATCAAATATTTCTGTTAATATTGATGGCGTGCTTGTTAAACTTGCTCATTTAATTAAAAATCTTGGTGTAGTATTGGAACCATTATTTAATTTTGAACCACATATCAAGTTCCTCACCAAGTCTGCATTCTTTCACCTCTGTAATACTGCTTGTCTTGCCTGTTTCTCAGTAGCTCACATTGCTTACTGTAATTCTGTCTTTATTGGCCTTCTGCAAAGTCTTTACAAAAGTTACAGTATATTCATAACTCTTAAGCTAGTGTTCTCACCCATAAGCTAGTGTTCTCACCCATCACCCCCATTCTGTTTCAGCTACATTGGTTTCTGGTCAAGTCCCATATCAAGTTCAAAATCTTACTTCTCATTTTCAAAGTCCTGCATAATCTTGCTCCTCTTTACCTTAGTGAACTCTTGATCTCTGATTCCAGGGCAACAGGGGATAAATTATGAAGAAAAATAAATAGAGCTGAGCATTTTCAGTTTAAGGAAAAAGAAGATTAAGAGGTCACATGATGGAAGTGTTTGAAATTATGAAGGGAATTAGTACAGTGGATCGAGACTGTTATTTTAAAATGAGTTCATCAAGAACACGGGGACACAGAAAAATTTAGAAAAATAGTTCATCTTAGAACGCAACTTCATGTGGCAAATTAATATGTCATGATTGTGAACATATACAGTATCTCTGAATTGAAAAATAATTTTCCATTAATAGATAGACGGATACTTGCTCTAAGAGCAAACATTTTTGTGTTCATGTGAAAGGTACTTGATTGTGTTCTGCTCAATGTGTAAAAAGACAACAATCAAAAAAATTGTTCTCCATCTTAGTCTTGTAAGTCAACTTAGCCATATTAAAAAAAATAACTTTGCTGTCTATTTAGTAACCAGGCCTCAACATGTTAGAAGTCTTTTACTGTTGTGCTTGTGAAGGGAATTCTATGAAAAAAGTTTTTAATTAATAAAGAATTACATTTGTTTTAATTGCAACTTTTACAGTCAAAAGAGTCTCCTAGCACATAAAAAGATTAGGGGGTTCACTATTGACAAGAGAGCTATATCTCATCACATCCTCATTTGTGAATCTCATACAGAGGCAGAGCAAAGCAAGATTAAGTGGCTTACTGTGAGATATAGAGAGGCATCTCAAGTCAGTTTTTAAATGTGAAGCACTCTTGCTTCAAGTCCTATCATAAAAAGAGTCACCCTAGTGACCCTGTTGAATAGTTTCATATTACATTTCCTTTAAAATAAAATTGAATTTTTGCTTTGAAACAGACGAAAAGAGGCAAGAGACACCTCAGAATGTAATGCTGAAAATGCTGATTAAATATAGTCTCTTATGTCATGTGTCTTATAAAACTCCACATCTTTTTATCAACGTGTCAATATTTATTTATACAGAACCTTTATCAGTCAACCAATCATAAATAACTTTGCCCCTAACAATTCAGTCTTATATTTTTTAACATGTTGTTTCCACAGGCCAAAAACATGCAGGTTTGGTGCATTGGCGATTCTAAATTGTCCCTAGTGTGTGCTTGATGTGTAGGTGTGTGTGTGTGTGCGCCCTGTGGTGGGTTGGCGCCCTGCCCAGGGTTTGTTTCCTGCCTTGCATCCTGTGTTGGCTAGGATTGGTTCCAGCAGACCCCCGTGACCTTGTAGTTTAGATATAGCGGGTTGGATAATGGATGTTTCTGTTACAGGGTCACATAACACGTAAGGAAGGAATGCACCCTAAATGGCAACCACGAGAATCCTCTCAAACTTCCTAATGCTGGGAAAATTCAAAGCCACCATTTAGCTTTACATACCTGTCTTTGGCATTTAAGAAGCACCTAGAGTCTCTGAATAAAGTGCAATTTGAAAACTGGAAAAAAGATGGAAGAAGAATATATAATACATGAAAAACCTCTACATACTTAAAACTGAACTGAACTGTAAACTGGACTAAATGAAAGGATGGCATAGGTAAATTAGCACAACTATAGTGCAGTGATCTGCCTGGATTGTGAAGATGTAATCCAGGAAGGGCTAAGCACTCCACCAGCATTCTGCTTGTCAATAACAAGTTCTTCTGATTTTTTTAATTTCCTTTTTAAAGATTCAGTCACCATCTGGTAAATATTCAGCAGAGAAAAATAACTTTAAAGCACAAAAGATTTTAATATAAAAAGGTAAAGAGATGCTCAGCTTCACCGCTCTTCAGATTCTTTTGTGTTTGTTTTTCTTATATTTGCTGGTTTTAGAACTGGAATGGCAAAAAATCATAATAAATAGCTGTTATTTACTTTTTTATTTTCTAAAATGCCTGCTTACCCATTTCAGAATGTGTGTAATCAGCTGTAAGTGAAAAAAATCAACAAAATAAGGAGGAGAAGATAGATAAATAACTTTACGCTTACATGCTCCTAGGTTTACATCTAACTTGTTTCCTTAACTGTTTGTTGTATATATACTTGTATGCCTACATAATTTCTTTTCGAACTAACATATTTAAGCAGAAAATACTTCCTAATACACAACATTCTGAGTAAATACTGTCTACATTGGGAATTAGTTTCCCTTGCTTTTCTATACCAACAACTTTAACTTTTGCTCTCGAGATTGCTCTAGACCAAAGAACATAGGCTTGATCATTTGAAAAAAAACTGGCAACAATTAATAAATACAAATTATCTTGAGTATTGTGTGCAGTTTTGGTCTCCAGGCTACAAAAAGGACATAGCAGCACTAGAAAAGGTCAAGAGAAGAACAACTAGGCTGATTCCAGGGCTACAGGAGATGAATTATGAGGAAAGCTTAAAAGAGCTAAACCTATACAGTTTAAGCAAAAGAAGATTAAGAGGTGACATGATTGAAGTGTTTAAAATTATGAAAGGAATTAGTCCAGTGGATCGAGACTGTTATTTTAAAATTAGTTCATCAAGAACACAGGGACACAGTTGGAAACTTGTTAAGGGTAAATTTTGCACAAACATTAGGATGTTTTTCTTTATGCAAAGAATGATAGACACTTGGAATAAGCTACCAAGAAGTGTGGTAGACAGTAAGTCTTTAGAGACTTTCAAAACTCGACTTGAAGTTTTGTTGGAAGAAATAAATGGATAAAACTGGTGAGCTTTGTTGGGCTGAATGGCCTGTTCTCTTCTAGATCATTTCAATGTGCTTATGTTCTAATACCAAAAACATTTAAAGTGTGCCAAACAATGAAGATGGAGGAAATGGCATCTGAAGTTTGAAAATGAATGCAGTAATACGGTTATAAACACACACATTTGAATCAGCCTTAAAATCTGTATTCTTTATGTGGTTTGTCCACATTAGAGTTCCTGGTGTGTGTTTATTACTAGCTACATAGTCACTCATTAATTTAAGCATGTTTTCTAGCTTTATGCTATACACTGCATGTTAGTAGATATGTGAGATTCAAATTTTTCAGTCAGTCAGTCATTTTCCAACCCACTATATCCTAACACAGGGTCACAGGGGTCTGCTTGAGCCAATCCCAGCCAGCACAGGGCACAAGGCAGGAACAAACCCCGGGCAGGGCACACACAATTTCACACACACACATACCCCACACCAAGCACACACTAGGGACAATTTATAATCGCCAATGCACCTAACCTGCATGTCTTTGTACTGTGGGAGGAAACTGGAGCACTCGGAGGAAACCCAGACATAGGGAGAACATGCAAACTCCACACAGGGAGGACCCGGGAAGTGAACCCAGATCTCCTTACTGCGAGGAAGCAGTGCTACCCACTGTGCCACCGTGCCACCCGATTTAAATTTGTGAAACATAAATTGTCATTTGTGAAACATACATAGATTGAAAGTGACTTTTATATAAGCCAAGTAAAGAGAATTTGATGAAGCCAAACTACATTAAAATCTGTTAAAATAATTTAATCAATTTAGCCATTTTCCAGTTCAGGACTTTAGGAGCCACACTCTGTCCTAATTAGGACTGACCACAAGGCACAAGTCAAAGATATAAAAACTAGCTGCACTTCTTCTTCCTCTTCATCTTTTCCCACTTCTATGTGGGGTCAATGTGCTTGATCAACCTTTTCAAAGTGCTTGATCCTGCACCTCCTCCCTAGTCAGACTGTTTTCCTTTAAATCTTCTTTTACTTCATCCATCCACTACCACATTGGTTTCCCTGGCTTTCTCTTCCTCTGTACTTCCATTCCCATCACTCATTTGCCAATGTATTCATTGTGTCTCCTCATCAGATGTCCATAACATTTCAACATACTTTCCTGTAGGTTATCACTTTTGTTGTGCCTCTGATTGTCTTATTTCATATTCTGTCCTTTTTTGTAACTCCACATATCCATCTCAACATTTTCATCTCTGACATATCTAACTTCTTCTCCTGCCCATGTCTCAGCTCCATGCATCATTGCTGGACTTACGACTTAAAAAACCTTACCTTTAACCTTTTGCCTTAATTATTCAATCACACAACACACCTAATACCTTCTCCCATTTGTTACAACCACATTGCACTTTATGGGTTATCTCTGCATCTAATTTTCCATCTTAAGCTAACCACAGATCCTTGATATTTAATGTCTTTTCAAGAGCTCCACCTGTCTTCTGAAACCTGATCATCAGTTAACTTCATATATTCTGCCTTGTTATTTGTTTTCAATCCACTATCTTCCAAAGCCCTTTTTATTCTGCTAACTTCCTCTCCTCTTCTTGTTTTGCAGTGCTACACAACATAATGCCATCAGCAAAAATGTAATTACTCAACACATCTATAATCAATAATTAAGATTAGGTGGACTGGTGACTTTAAATTGGCTCTCTGCAAGTATGTGAATGAGTGAGTATGCAAGTGTAACACCCCACCCAATGTTGCTTCCTTACTTCTGCTTGATTCTGTGTGTCCTGGCTCCCTGCAGCCTTATTTTGGAATATAGGAGCTTGGGAAACGAATGAGTGAATGAATGAGAATTACAGGATTGATTTGAATTATGGGTACTCTTGTTAGCATTTTTGTCTTATTGTGTTCACACACTAAATTGACTTTGTGTGAATGTCCTCAGCAAACAACTGGAGTCCTTTCAAAGTTGCTTCTTGTTCCCAAAAGCAATAAAACCATTTGAGTGGGAAAGGATGTAGCCTCATTTTGGGTGGAATTAATCAAAATAAATCAATTCGACCCATCCTTGGTTACTGCTGAGTGATTTTTTTACCAAGCGTTTAAACATTACATTCTTCCATTCTGGCATATTTTAACATTATTGAAGTCAGCTTGTCTCAGAAATTCATTGAAATTTTTTCTTTGAAATATGTCAAATATCAAAAGTATTTGATTTTTCAAAGGGGGATGTTTATGTCCCCTTAACAGTTGCAGCAATCTCTGTCTGCTGCTGAAAGCATATAAAATAAATCTGAATTTATTTAAAAAAATATTGTTTTTAGCTTTATATAGAAAAAGAAATGTATTACATCCAATTCTATATTTCAAAGAACTGTTTTGTGTCTTGCTGGTTGGCGACATAAACACATTCTATCTCTTCATTGACCTGACTGTTACTGTAATAAACACAGCCTTGTAAATGTATGCATACTTGAACAATATAAGAAATGCTCTAGAATGTAGCCTATTATAACATCCAAAGAAACTATCTATCAAGAAAGGGAGGTGTGAAGACAAAACTGATGCTTCTGGTTTTGCGTCAGCTCTATATATGTCTGTTTAATATAAGCACAGTGCCATGTGAGAACAGCCAGTTTCTCAACTCTCATCTTTTTACATTAATGCTAAGTTATCATCTGCAACCGACTTTTTGATTTGAGAAGCAATAATGTGTTTCAGCTGATGCTTCTGGTTATTTTTATATTCGAATATGCATTTTTTCCACATTTAGAATGTATTTGAATTTCATATTTTATTTTGACAGCCCTAAATGATATGCAGTAAATAATCTCACAAAAGTTTAGCTCACTGAGACAGCACTAAATGATATGCAGTAAATAACCTCTCAGAAGTTTTATTTCACTGAGAATAAGATAGAAAAAAAACTAAATGAACAATCTGTACAGTGCTTGGATCTTAATTGAAGGTCAGAAACACTTTCTCCCTGGATTTTGACCAATCTCCTTTCTTACTCACTCTGGCCCAGTGCCAAGTGGTATGAAAGGCTCCCCTTGACATGTCAGTCTTATTGCTTCTATAGTCAAGAGTCCATTCAAGAGCAACCAGTTTCAAAAGATTTACATATTATAATTAGAATCTAAATTTGATGACTCAAGCAAACAACAGGTGCCAAGACAAAGGTATAGGTTAGAAACCAGGCAAAAAAATGTTTTAATATAACAAATGAAGAGTCAGCGACATGCAAACAAGGCAAACAAAAAAGAGCTCAAGAAACAAAGAAAGTCCAGAATACAAAATCTAAGAAATGCTATGAATGGAGCAAAATCTAAACAATTAACGATCCAAAATAATATCTATAATCCAAAATACTGGGCCATAGTTTTCTAAAAGTGCTATAGTAGAGCTTCCACAGAAAGGTGACCCCCTTCTTTATTTCCTTACTCCTTATGTCTGGTGACTGTTATATAACAGGTTTTCCTTTATCTATCAGGTCAAAGGAAACAGGATGTAAAATCTTTTAAAAGAATTAATAAATACTTTTTTATATGTATAAAATAATAAAAACTTAAAATATCCAGCCATTTACTTTAAAATCAATACAGAGAAAAAAATGGAGCTAAACAAAACAAAATGTAACCCACCCACCCAAGAGAAATAGAAAAAGAAGACAGTCAATTAAAAAAAAAGAAAAAATATTAAAACAATTAATAACATGGAGGACTTGATCACAGATTCAGCATACTTATTCTAAAATAATACTAAAGAATTCTTGCCATTTTTTGAAAAGGGTTTGTACATATCCTGTACAAAACAATTAGATTTTTTTTCTAATTTGGCATAATGTCAAATATCACTTACCCACTGAAGTATAGAAGACAGATTGGGATACTTCCAGTTGAGCAGAATATGTTGGTGTGCTATTAGTGTAGGACCATTACAAAAACATTGCGGCATCAGAAAAAATGTCAAAATGGCAACAAAATTTTAAAAAGTTAAAAAAAGATGATGCTAAACACCTGTAACGTAAAGTAAAAACTAACTTAGATTAAATTAGATTGTTATTTCATTATTGTTAGATACAATGCAAGAGCATAGTGAAATTCTTGTGCCAAAGTTGTGGTTGTCGGGACAGGTAAGTATGAACAGGCAATAAGACAATAAGATGATGTATAGAAGCTATGTGGACAGTCCTTTGGAAGAGTTTGCACTTCTGGCAAGCCAAATGATCAAACCACACTATGATGCTTCTGTTCAGGATACTTTCAATAGTGCAGTAGTAGAAACTCAATACTGTTTTGGTTCCTACCCAAAAGCTTTTTAACATCCTCAGCAAAAAGATCCTTTGCTGTGCCTTTGTGAGGATGCATTTGGTGTTGACAGACCACAAAAGGCGGTTGGTGATCTGCACAACCAGGAAGCTAAAGCTGCTAACTGAATAGATTTGGGAGCTGTTGATGTGGATTTGGCCAAAACTGCCTTTGTTCTTTCTGAAGTGAACAATGACATCCTTCATTTTGTCGGCATTGAGGAAGAGGTTATTGTCGTGGCACTCTACAGTAAGTTCTTTTACCTCCCTTCTATAGGCAGCATCAACATTGTCACTGATAAGGCTAATCATGGTTCTGTCATCTGCAAACTTTATGATGCTGTTGCCCTTATGCTTTGCTACACATTCATAGGTGAATAGACAGTATAGGAGCAGTGGGCTGAGGTGGAATGGTGATGTTGCCAAACAAAGTGGAGGAGTATTTGCTCCTAATCTTCACTGGCTGGGGTCTTTTAGTTAGGAGGTCAAACACCCAGCCACAGATGTAGTTCCTGAGACCAAGGTCTCTGGGTTTAGCACCAGGCTGGAGGGCACAATGTTGTTGACATAGGTGTTTTTCCTTTCCAGATGTGCCAGAGCAGTGTGCAGTGTGAGTTAGATGGCATCAACCACAGATCCATTAGGCTGGTATGAAATGTGTAGTGGATCCAGGGTAGCAAAGATGTTGTGGTTAATGTGAATCACAACCAATTTCATCACCATGAAGGTTAACACAATTGGCCTATGGTCACTTAGACAGGAAACAGCAGATTTCTTTCACACAGGCCCAGCTGTGGATTTCTTGAAGCACACCAGCACTGTACATAAAGACAGGGACAATTTGAGGATGTCCGCTGTGTGGTACATACCTTCAGGACACAGAACAAGATGCTGTCTGAACTGGGATATTTTATGAGGTTTAACCATTTCAAGGTTTCAGTGGTTCTCTTATGTAAGCCTCTAGCACATGCAAAAGGGCACTGCTTGCCAGTAGTGCTGAAAGCACCAGGACACTTACTTAGTCTAAGCCATGAGGCTCAAAATGAATAAGGAAGTTATTCAGCTCCTCCTCCTCCTTCAAACTGCTTCCATACAGAGTCCTTGCCATTTTAATCACTCTCCGTAGCTTGTAGCTGAAGCTTTTGTAGTGCTCTGTGTCATTTGAATTTAAAACAACAGTCCACTCCCTCAGGCACATGTGAACAGCACTCTTCGCTCAATCCTTCTGATTAGGGTAGGAGCAGAGAGTTAGGTTAGGCACATAGAAGTCCATACAGAACATGATAAAAACTGTCACTGAGTTTGCATATTCATCCATTTTCTCAGAAGAATTCTTTAAAGATGGACCAATCAGTCACATCTTAATAGTTCTGCACTTTGGATTTGTCTTCTAATGTCCAGGGGCCTCATGTATAACGGCGTGCGTAGAAATCGCACTATAACATGGCGTATGCACAAAAGCCGAAATGTGTTTACGCACAGAAAAATCCAGATGCAGGAATCTGTGCGTACTCCAACTTCCATGTTCTTCCGCTACATAAATCCCGATCAGCGTGAAAACTAACGCTCGTGCACGCGCATTATGTAACGCCCCAAATCCTCTCAGAATTACGCCTATTTCAATATGCAAATTAATATAAATCGCCCTTAAGCGCAGCCTTCTGTGAAAAGACAATGGGAAAAGCACGGGGGGAAACATAAGAATTTCAGCGAATACCAAGTGGAGGCAAATGAAAAACATACTATTTGTTTAAATAAACCGTGGTATAATCAACAAAATGAAGTTGATCGAGTGACAATAGCGTGTTGGAGAAACTTGAAAGCTCACATTCACAAAATAGCACAGTGCCGGAAAGAAAAAAGAAGTCACATATCAAAGTTGCCGTGAAAAGAAGAGTTGTAAGCCCACTGTCTGAGTGTCATATGAAAGCTTATTAGGGTACAGAGAAAAAAGGCACACGGTGGGGAAAAAGCACGAAATGTCAACTTCAATCTCGACATTTCCACTTTAATCACATAGTTTATTTTTTCATTTAGTAGAACATTATAAACTTCATCTTAAAATCGTTTAATTAACCAGTTTCTCAAATCACATCGTAATTAAAGTAGCACGTTAAATGCTTTGTTTTGTATTTGATCTTCTATGTGCCTATATGTGTGAATCACTACTTGCTTCTTAATCCGGCTCTCTTCCTCCAACTGGACACAGAATCCATTACATTCGTGATATTACAGCTCTCTGAATAACTAAAATACTGAGATGTATACGTGATGTCATTTTCATGATGATAGGAGTTAAAGCACGTTATTAAACATGTGTTTCACTTCGATGAAATAATTTATTGCAGCAGTACTCAGGGGCGGCTCTAGGCTTGTGGTGGCACTGGGCAGAGGAAGAATCGGTGGCTCCTTCGTCGGCCAATGTCAGTAAGGTAGCCTATCACGGTGGATGGCCATGTCCGTTGCAGACACTGCATAGCAGCCTCGTGCTCATGACAAGCATTTATCTTTTGTCGAAATTTGTCGCTGCGTTTTTAGCTGTGTTGTTATTTTCTCTTTCTGTTTTATATTCAATATATATTGGCGTAGCCGTCACTGCAGTCAGTGCTTTTCTTTCCCCAAGTAACCGATCGCCACACAATCAGCTCTGTAATAGAAGTTAAGCCATATGTAAGCTTAGCGCCGATTCTTCAAAACGTTTAAAGAACATTGAAATATCTTCGTAGTACATGTTTAATTATTCTATCCTTCACGACACTCCCAGTGAAGAATATAGATTATTTAAATGAAGTTAAAGTTTTATGTGTATAATTTAACAAACATATTTTGCTGCATTTCACCTTAAAAATGATATCGTCATCATATGTAAATACGCGCTTTATAAAGTGGCTCAGGTTGTGCGATATTATAACTGTAGTACATGTTTACAGTGGGGTGATTGTACTTATAAGTACAAACCGTTCTACAAGGAGCAATTGATTGAGTGCATTTAAAGTTCTTGGGATTAAACTGTTTCTGAACTGCGAGGTCTGTACAGGAAAGGCTTTAAAACATTTTGCAGTGGCTGAGAGAGTGTGTCCTTAAAGCTGTATACCGATAATTCTCTTTCCGATCAGCTGCTGCTGTGATTCACACTCAGATACAGTGATATAAATACTCCGAGTCGTGCAGTGAGAGTAATATGGAAAAAGATGATCCGCTGTGGCAACTCCTAACGGGAGGAGCTGAAAGAAGACGAAGAAGAAGAAGAAGAAGGAGAAGTGAGAGTAACAACACTAAAGCAGTTATGGTATTTGGAATACTATGGCTATTCCCTGGACCATTATATTGTTACAAGTTAATTACAATCAGATGTGTTACACTAATAAACAATATGCGGTTAGTTTCTGTGTATTTATAAAGCCGCGTCATGAAAATAATGAGTAATCACACAAGAACAGTACCATTGCTTTGACGCTGGGTGCCGCCAGTTTGCAAAACCGAGTGGAGAACTTGCATACGACAAGGCATGAGGTACCGTGGAAAAGTGCGTGGCTTTACGCCAAGTGTAGGTTTTATACATCGCGATTTGAACGTGGAAAAGTTCTTACGCAACATTTCTGTGCGTACGCACCGTTTATACATGAGGCCCCAGGACTGTACTTCCTACACATTTAGTACCTGTTTCTAAGCAGGCAGTAAAAGTACTGCAGGGTGGACTTGTAGGCATCTTTAATGTAACAAGGCCAAGAGTCCACCATACCCCACAAGGAGGACAGGTGATGTACTGGTAGAACTTGCTGAGGGTGCAAAGGTTTAAGTTTCTGTTGATGAGTGAGATCACTTCTGGGTGCAGGCTCTTTTGTTTACAAATGGCAGTGTACAGCTCATCCAGCACAGCCACAGCCATAGCTTCTGGCTGAACACAGAAAAAAAACACAGCACTGGGGAAAATGGCCAGCACTTAATTGTCAGGTATACAGAGACAGGTGAATATGACTGGGTGGCTGCTTCCACATCAGTGCACCAGGAGATGTTGATAAAAAAGTACACATCACCTCAGTTTGTCTTGCCAGTGACAGCTATGTTGTCAACTGTACTGTGCACAGAGGAGCCGTAATGTTTAATTACTGTGTCCAGGGTATTTGGCCTCATCCAGGTCTCACTGAAGTAGAACACATTGCACTCATGCAAGTCCTTTTGTGAGCTGATGTAGCAGTGAGGTTCATTCAGCTTGTTCTCTATGAACTACAGGTTAGGCAACAAGATGGTTATGATTAGAAACCAGTCCAGGCATTGCCACAGCCTGGTCGGGATGCCATTTCTCCTTCTGCACTTTCTTTGGGTCTGGTGATGGTCATTATTGTTCCATTTGCATGCAGAGTTACAAACAATATATTGAGGTAAGCTTGGTATTTTGAGGTTTACTGAAACATTATTTCAAATTTTTAGCAGTGTGATTCGGTAGTACAAAATAATACAGTTTGTACAATGCAAAAAAAAAAAAACAGAAAAATTGAGCAATAGATAAGTTAGTTTTAGGCAAGTTACATTTCTCTCCCCTCTTCTTTTATGAGATGCTATTAATTATACAAGGAATTGAGTAGCAGAGCCCAATAGGTAGTGGAGTGGTATTCCTGCTAACAACTGCAAATCTCCTAAGCATATGATGAAAACATTACATGGCAACAATACAGCAGCAGAAACAAATATAAAAATAAATGTATTCAAAAACTGAAAAAAGTACTAACAAAGAGCAGAGCTTCTGTGATTCTTGATTCTTTACACATCCAGTAAGAACCCAGGAAAAAATATTTCTTTTTGCAGCCTCCACACAAAGACATTTAGATTCAGTGTTCAAATGATGAGGTACTTAGACTGTAGCATGAAATATGAGTAACTAGATTCTACCAATGTAATTACCTAATGGAGCTGCTGCTTAGGTGAAAGGTCTTAGGCTAGTGAGAAACAGTGCTTGAAGTGGAACCAGATTACTGGCAGTACAGTATTAATAGTCCCACCTGAGGATTCCTGGTATCGCACTTCTACTCAGTGGCGCTCTAAGAAAAGGTGCCAGAACAGTGAAACTTACATTGCTGCATTGTTGCACTACCATCATCATGTTTAACCTTTATTGTAGAATGTACACAGTACAATAAGACTCTTACTTGAATGTCTGGCAGCACTTCAATACAACAGACAATAATATGCGGCAAATATGTCTAATATAATATAGAAACACACATCTGATCTAGCACATGTAGTTACCAATATGAGCATATATAGAATAATCTTGAGCATAAAAAATGTCCCTGAATCTAATGGTGTGAAACCTAATCATTCTATTCCATATGCTAGAACAGAGGATGGAGTAAACTGACTGTAGAGGAAAGCTTAGGTCTTTAAAAAATTTGAATTAATTAATTGCTTTGTATTATTAATATTATAACTCCTAATATTTAACTAGAGTCTGCTGAATGTTATGATGCACTGAGTTTTTTTTACCACCGCCATCTAATTTAATAGGCAGAACTCTGGGACTGCCAGCTAAACAGACTTTCCTATTATCTGAGGTGGCAAATGGATATTGTCTTTGGGATTATGTGCTGTAGCTGATCCTGGCTCATTAGACAATGACCTCAAGTAAAGTAGGGTCTCGGGACCACGTCACTCTTATAACAGTAGACATTTCCTCCCTATTAGTAGCATTTTATTTTTTCTACAGTAAGTGGCAAAAACAAAGCAATTTAATGAGATTATTCCCTTACGCCACTCTGTCCTTTGCTAGAATTATTAATCAAGATGCAAAACTTCCTTACTGCGAGGAGAAGTTACTCAACATAATGATTAATAATCCTGAGCAATGAGATTTTTTTGCCTAATTGTGTCCATGTGACTTAGCTGTGATACAGAAGACAGTGCCAGAGTTGTTTTTATGAGATTTTATGAATGCATCATGCTAAGGTATTGCTGGGAAACTCCAGAACAGTCAAACTGATATATTGTATGTAAAGTTGTTTTGGACACTGCTGTTTTGCCATTCTGACATTATACCTTATAATAATGACAATGTTAACTTACATTTTCAAGAAATCATAATACACTTGCAGAAACAGTCAAATATGTCATGGGAAGGTAAAAAAGCCATTTATTGTTAGAATCTGCCTCACTTTCTATCTCACTGGTAGCAGAAGACATATCACAAAATATTTACTATCAGAAGAACTTTATTAAATTGACCGTCAGTGATTTTAAGATCACTGTTAAACAGAAGACACAGGTAGCTAAGGTCAAACACAATAAGTCAAGACATTAATTATCACATTAGAGGGAATGTGTGAAATTAGCTGACAGATGCAAAATGAGAATAATAATCAGAATTTTCCAAATCAAAAGAGTACTCAAAAGTTTTTTTGCAAAGTCTATCCTTTTTATTTCAACAAAATTCAGATGCTGTTAACTATGTGTTGCCATCTTTTATATTGTGGCTTTAATGACATAACATACCTAGGAACAGTATGGCATCATAATGACAAAGCATATGAAAATAATGAAGCCCATGAAAACTAGAAGCATAAAATTGCAGCACCCATATAACCACAACAATAACATTTACTCCTATAGCATATTTTCATACAAAGGAGGTAGCTCAAAGTGCTTAAACATGTCAAAGAACTAGGTACATGCAAAGAAAAGCAACTTAAATTTAGATAAGAATAATAATGGGTAAATAGTATACAAAATATAAATAAATAATTCACACTTGCATAAGAAAGATATATAATTAAGAGAAGCAGAGTCCTTAAATATAGAATTGTTTTTTTAAGTTTCTAAATTACAGTTCAACTGGAACTGGAGAACAAAAAAACAAAATCTGTAGGGGTTCCAGGTCAAAAGACACCCTAGCCCCCACTGTGCATTCTGCCTAACGTAGATGTTCTTAAGTAATTTTTTATTGGTTCTTTATAGGCTTCTTCTTAGAGCAGTGGTTCTCAAACTCGGTCCTGGGGACCCACTGAGGCGGCAGGTTTTTTTTTCCAACCAAGTTTTGTTTTTCATTGGACTCTTAGCCTAATTAAGTGAGTCATTATTTCCTAATTTCTGTGTTTTGGAGTCAATGTAGAAATTACAAAAAAAGTTTGGTAAGTTCTTATTGTAGAAGGAAAATTTTTTATTAGCATAAGAGAATAGCAAAATTAACATATAGAGTCATAAAAAGTAATTAAAAGCTTCTAAAACATTACATTAAGCATAAATTACAATATTGAAGCAAATACGATAGGTCTAGCAAATACAGTATTTAACTAAAAATCAGTTATATTGCATTATTTTATAGGCTTACATTAAAATTTCCAAAGTAAAGAAAAGAACAGCTAATTGATACACCGAGACCAGTTTTGGACAGGATAAGAATTTGAGAACACCTGTGATTCAAGGCTAGGAAGTGATAACATAGAGAAGATGCCTCTAAGAGCAGCTGGATTGATGAATCAGCAGAAAAGCTTTTACTATAAGCAGGGTCACGCTGACCTAATGCATGAAGAGAAAATCTTAGTAAATGAAGGCATTAGCAAAAATATTATAAGAATATATTAGCAATTAACTTTAGTGTAGAAATTAAGACAAATCAAGCAATGATTAAATGAAAGCACATACTATATTTCTTTTAATTAAAGCTTAAAAGCTTCAGGCCACTATTGTAAAAATTTTGGACGGCTTAAGAGAGGAAACCCATATATGGAATGGAAGCCTTGGCCAGTTAGAGAAAATGGAACAGCATAGAAAGATTACAAATTCCATAAGGGGGCCAGTAATAGGAGAAGTAAGGAGATAATAAGGGTTCCCATGGAAACTCAAGATCCAGCCGGACAGGAGTAGAGGGTAGTCAGAGGAGTTACTGGGAGGAAACCATCCACCCAGTCTTAGACCAATCAAAATAAGCCAAACAGACACCAAGAGGAATAATAGACAGTAAACCAGGTGCAGAATGAGCTAATTGAATGAGCCAAAATGATAAGAAATTGTTATAAAAACTTCAATTGTTGTAATGATCAGGGCTCAATCTCATTCGGCCGAATTGGGTTGAGTCCGTGTTGTTGATTTATTGCAATAAAGCCTTAAAACTCATCTGTCTATCTTGAGTCCTAATAGCCTTTATTTTTAGGTAAAAAACCTTCTGATGATGAATTTTTCACCACGACATTATTAAAATGTAATACGCAGTTACATGGGGAAGTCATTAACAGTATTTTCAACCTAAGTTTCATTCTGCTTTTCCAGGTGTTCTGGTTATTTAATTGATTATTTACTAATTAGCGGGTCTGACACTGAAGTCGTTGCAGCTTTCATCATCCTTGGTGTCTGCTCTGCTGGTTGTTAACTGTCATTATTAGGTTTAAATAAAGGGAGCAAACTACACAGGAAAAGGAGAAAATAATAGGAAAACAACAAAAGCTTTTATAGCTTTAGAAAAAAACACAATAATTCTAAATGACTTATTTTATTTTTATTTATTTATTTTTTATTTATTTTATAAATTTTATTACAATCCATACATAGCAATCAAGTTTTTACAAAAAAAGAATTATGTTAAGAACAGATCGATCCCCATCCCTGAGAGAGAGAGCAAGCCAAACGGTGTAAGATTTCAGGTTTGTAAACATACCTAAGTTAATAAATTCTCTGTGCTTTATAAACTTATTTTAAAATATTACTGATTAGATCCTGCCATGTTTTGAAAAAAGTCTGTACAGATCCTCTAACTGAGTATTTGATTTTTCCAATTTCAAATAATATAACACATCGGATTTTCCAATGACTTAAAAGAGGAGAGTTTGGGTTCTTCCAGTTTATCAGAATAAGTCTGCGTGACTTATGACTTATAAATGTAAAAAACATACTGTTGTGTTTTTCTGAATGCAGAATAACAGAAGAGTGAAAAAGCCAGCTTCTGTTTTTAATTGGACTCCTAGTCTAATTAAGTGATGTATTATTTCCCAAGCAAGTTCTGTGTTTTGAGAACAATATAGAAATTAGAAAACTAAGTTTGAAAAAAAAACTCAAATATATATATAAATGTACCATGCAGTTATATCGGAATACAGTGGAACCTCAGTTCACGAATGTCTCCGTTCATGTACAACTCGGTTCACGACCAAAAAGTTTGCCAAACTTTTGCCTCGGTTCACGACCACACACTCGGTATACGAACAAAGTCAGTTTCCCTTTCGGTTTGTGCGTGCCTATGATTTCCGCATGTGTTGCATTGTTCTCAGTCAGACGTGCCTTCCTGCTGCTAAGAGAGAGAGAGAGAGAGAGAGAGAGAAATAGAGCTAGCCACGTGCCTGCCTGCCTGCTACTGATGGGGGGAGGGGGGTACAGCAGAGAGAGAGGAGCCGCGTGCCTGCCTGCCTGCCTGGCTGGTTCATTGTTCTCAGTCAGACGTGCGTGCTTTACTTGAGCTCTCTTTGTGCTCTACTGTATTTTGTGTGCTTTTGCAGTTAACTATGGCTTCTAAGCAAGTGAAGAGTGGTGAGAAGAAAGTTTTGAAGAAAATTGAAATCGAAGTAAAGAAAGAAATTATTGAAAAGTTTGAGTGTGGCGTTCGTGTTACTGATCTTGCCGCCGAGTACAAGAAGTCAAAATCTACGATTTCGACTATTCTAAAGCAGAAAGAATCAACTAAAGCAGGCGATATTGCAAAAGGAGTTACAGTACAGCGTTAACCAGGCAGAGGCTTCAAGTGCTGGAAGAGGTGGAAAAACTGTTTACCAGTTTACTCATTTACCAATTTGGGAACCCTCGTGCTTTCAAGCAGCACAATGTAAACAAAGCCAGAATGCCAGTAAATGTGGTGGGCAAACACGAAGGGTTGGGTCACAAGAACTTTCTTTTTGGAATGGCTGCATGAGGCTTTTGCTCCCTCCAGCTAAACAGCTAAAAACACCAGAAACCCAAGAAATCACAAGAGAGAAAACCCCTGAAGGAAAACACTTTATGCCAGAACTCGACTCATGCAAGGTTAGTTTTCTTGGTAGTTTTTCAAAAGTTAATTTTTCAGCTCATAGCATGAATTGTTGCAATGTTACTTTTCTCTTTTTTCAAATGCTCCTTTTTTTCCGCTGTGCTTAAAACTCATTTTAAAAAAAGTGTTTACAGCGATCGGGCTGTAAGGCTAAAATAGCGTGATCTTGTTACTTTTTTGGTTGCTTGTGGTTGGTTTTTAAATAAATTTCGGATTTGTTCTAATGTTCCTTTTTTTTCTGCTGTGCTTAAAACTCATTTTAAAAAAAGTGCTCCACGTGCTGCTGACAGAGGGGAGGGGAGGGGGTGGGTGGTGTGTGTGTGTGTGTGTGCTACAGAGAGAGAGAGAGCGCGACCGAGCCTGCTCATGTAGCTGAGCAGGGAGCCTGGGTGTTTTGTGTCAGACTTATTCAATGTTTTTACATTAGTTTACTATTACACTGTGCATTCTATAGTGTAATTAACTATATTTGTGCTTAATCTTTACATATATTTACATATTTACATACAGTTCATACTGTCTGGAACGGATTAATTGTATTTACATACAATCCTAGGGGGGAAACTGCTTCGGTTCACGACCAACTCGGTTTACGACCAAAGTTCTGGAACGAATTATGGTCGTGAACCGAGGTTCCACTGTAATGTATTTTTTCTTTTTAACAATATTTTCATCTTGATTTTCATTCTTCTTTTCTAGGTGTTCTAATTGTTTAATTAATCCATTATTTACTAATTAGTGGGTCTGATGTTAAAGTAGTTGCAGCCTTTGATTATTTAGTGTTGTTTGCCAGCGTGTCTGCTCTGCTCATTTTTAATTGTCAATTATTAACATACAACGAAGGGGAAAAACTGCACAGAGAAAGGGCAAAATATAATGAAATCAGCAAAAGAGAGTTAAGCATTTAAATCAAATTAATATTTCTAAATGTCTTATAAATGTAAAAATCATGCTTCTGTGCTTTTCTGAATGTAGAATAAAAGAAAAATACCAGCAAATTAAATGAGATTAGTGCTATCAGGTGTTGTCACTGATTGGATGGAACAAAAACCTGCAGCCACAATGTGCCCCCAGGACCGAGGTTGGGAAACACTGTCTTAGAGGATTCAATTCAGTTGGTCTTATGAAAAGTTGGGGGATATCTGTTTTCATTCAGACATCACTGGCGGCTACACGGGACTTTAATCAGAATGGAATAACCAGAAATGTAAACATTAATTATAATTGCATATTTACTGAAGAGAACTATAGTTCTTTGCATATCTAGGAAATTAAAGTTAAAACTAAATTGGAGCATTAAAAAAGCGGGTTTTAGGTGTTTCTGAAAATGTTCCACAGCATTAGCCTGGTGTTTCACTATTGGTATAATATTACAGGTTTTTGGTGCATAATAGCACAACACCTCTTCTTTTAAGCTTAGTTCTTACAATTATAAGCAAGCTGCCATTAAAAGATCTAAAGTTACCTGGAAAGTAGGAGGGCAGGCACTTCAAGACATAGAAAGGAGCAAGATTATTTCAGACTTTATACACCATTACTAGTATTTTAAAGTCAATTCTAAAGGATATGGGTAATCAATGTAACAAAACAAAAGCTGGTGAAATGTGCTCCTAATTTCTTTTTCCAGTTAGGATTCTTGCTGCTGCATTCTGGGCCAAGTGCAACTGACTGATGTCTTTCTTAGGTAACCCAGTTAGGAGTGCATTACAATAATCTAATTGACTAAAAATAAAGGTGTAAAGTAATTTTTCAGCATCTTACAGTGTTATAAGAGGCCCAACTTTTGCAATATTCCTCAAATGGAAAAATTCTGTCCTAGTAATACAGATAATATGCAATTTAAAGTTTAGATCAGAGTCTTTGATTATACCTACATTCTTTACTTCTGCTTTAAATTTAAAGCTAAGGGGTCAAGTTTATTTCTAATACGTTCACTATTTTCATTTTTATTAACGACTAAGATTTCAGTTTTTTTCCCTTTTTAGCTTAAGGCAATTACAATTTCCGAAATGCAAGAAAGACATTGGATCAGAGAGTCCAGAGTGTCAAGGTCATCAGATGCTAAATATAAACAAAGCTGTGTGCCATCTGCATAGCTATGATAGTTCACTTTGTGTTTTTAGATAATCTGGCCTTATGGGAGCATGTGGATTCTAAAGAACAATGGGCCCGGAATGGATCCCTGTAGGACACTGTATACAATATCATGGATCCCTGAACTACAATCACCACAAATAGCAAAGCACATAAATACTGTACTAAAAATTGCATTGACTGTGAAAAAAATCTTACAAAATGGTACCAAAATAACAATGAATAAATTATGAAACATTAACACAATGTGATTTGCACAATCTTGACAGAAGGCTCTGTTTGGCCTATTGTCCTCAGGCAATTCTTGCAGGTAATATGTAATAAAGCACTGTCCATGTAGGTTACTTAAGCTGTATCTTAAAGAAAAACTTAAATTGTTAGTTCTTATACACCACATGCTTTAGATATTAAAAATAAGTTTCACATTTTTCTAGTCAAAGTTATTTCTTCACAATCATGGTATATATTAATTTACCACATAAAACTGTGATCTAAAGTGAAGCTATTCTTTTTATTTTTAAAAATGCCTGTCTGTTATTGCAGCTTACAATAAGGCATAAGGTAACCTGGGCACAAGCATGCAAATTTAAATTTGCCAGAAAAGTCCACTTTGAAGCAGTAAAAGTTTAAATTTAATAAAACATGCCTTCCACATTTATAAGAAATAGAAAAGCTAAAAATGGTTTTATCACCAATTCTTGAAACAATATTCCTTGAGGTATGAATACATTTTGTAGCTGTGTTCATCCAAAAGTTTTGCAGTTTTTAGTTTGCTTCATGGGGTAATTCAAGCACTAGTGTAATGCATAATCAAATAATAATCCACAGACAAATATGTTCATTTTAAAAGTTTTAATAAAAGTCCAAAGCAAACAGTTCACTGAAAATAAAGAAAAAAATGAGACAGTAAAGAAAAGTTCTTGTTTAAGAAAAAGTTCTGTTTAAGGCTTATAAATTTTGTTTTATTTCTTGTAAGCATGTTAGACATGGGCAGAAAACTTTATGCCATCTACTATCTGCAAACACATATAACAGTCCATGCTAGCATATCCTAGTGACTATGAGAATCTGATATTCTACAGAAAATAAGGAAACGCTCTATGAATTTAACATTAAACATTAGCTTTCTAAGATTGGCATTTACACTTCCGTCCCCTAATTGTTTATGCAGGAGCAGAGACAATTTCTATTACTAATAATAACTAGTAAGTAACTGCAAACAAACATTCAATAATTTCTTATTTCAAACATTCGCTGTTTCTTGTAGAAGGCACAGTTTGCTCATGGGTTTATCCAGTGTGCTGGTTTTGGTTTGTACACAAACTCTTTTGACTGCACCTTTGCATCTGCAATTGTCTTGATGATTCAACCCATTACACAGGAGTTGTGGGTTGCAGCATCATCTACAATTAAAACAATGTCTCCTGGTTAAAAAGTTCTTCTTGATGCAGCCATTTTTGACATTCTTGAAGTATCGGAAAATATTCTTTAGACCATCTCTTCCAAAATAAATCTGCCACGTACTGGACCTGTTTGAGTACATTGGTCATTTTTAGAGAGCAGTCCAGGAGGTATCTTAGGTTGTGTCTTCAGTAACAGTAAATGAGTGGGTGTGTTTCCGAATCATTTGGGTCATTAGAGTCATTTTGAGGGGTCTGTTATTGATGATTGATTCAACTTCACACATTACTGTTTGGAGACTTTCATCATTCAGTTTAGGATCTTTCTTATGCTTCTGATTTGTCTTTCCCATACTCCACCTTGATGATAGGCTGACGGTGAAAATGCATGTGATTTGCTTCTTCATCATGGCATTGCAAATATTTTCTTGGTGAAGATTTTTAATTACTTCATGTAGTTCTCTTTCTGCTCCAATGAAGTTTGTTCCATTATCTAAGCACATGATTTATACTTGTCATCTTCTGCAAATAAATTGGCGTACTGCATTGATACAAGAATCAGTGTCCAAGCAGTGTGCAATCTCTATGTGTACAGCTCTGATTGTTAGAAAAGTGAAAATTACTCTGTACCTCTTAACCAAACTTCATCTTCTTTTGATTTGAAAGGGACCAAAATAAGCAACTCTTAACATTGGAGAAAGGTGGTTGGTTGGGTAACAAACGATCTTCTGTCCGATCTGCCATTTTTTGCTCATCTGCTTTCGCATTGTATCGCATGTTGCACACTTTGAGATGACTTTCCTGAAAGTTGAGGTTACTTAACGTATCCAGTATTTCTGGCGCAGCTGTGTGAGCATATAATTGTGCCCACAATGTTCAATTTCTTTAAGTATGTGCTGCAATGTAAGAAATGCAATATTTGAACGTTTTTGGAGACTTGCAGGATATTTAGCTTCTTCTGGCATAGCTGCTTTGTTGAGTCTTTCTCCAACTCCCGGTATTCCATCTTGTATGATTAGGTCAAGTTTGAAGATTTGACTGTTCCTTTTTTACAGCATTTTTTTACGACCTTTAATTCTTCTGGGAAATTCTTCTAGTTGACTGAGATGGATAAGCTCTGATTCAGCTTTAGCCATGTCTTCCAAAGAAACCGGATTTGATCTTAATGTTAGCCTGTACCTTTTCATGTGTTCTGTGATGAGCCTTTTTTGTTTTGCTGTGTTAGTTTCATATTGACTGACTTCAAGTTGAAAGGTCTTTCTTTCATCTTTTAAACATAGCAGTATGCCTTTGAACTTCAGAAAACAAGCCACTGCTTTCTTTAGGTGTAACCATTCACAATCTTTTCTACACTTGCTAGGTTAATTGCACAGATTTTAACTTCTGGATCGTCTTTAGAAAGTAAATCATTCAGTTGGCCTGGTCTTTTTGGCCACTCATGTTCTGGCATTAATAAGAAACTTGGACCATGTGACAATGTGTTGCATTTGAGAAAGCTTTCTATCGTAAGTCCTTTTGATGGCTGGTCTGCTGGACTGAAGTTTTTGAATGATCTCTAATCACTGTGATTCTGTTGGCAAAAAAAGGTCTTGAATCAAATGTTTTCATTTGAAATGTATTTCAGCACTATGGTGCTGCCAGTCCAAAATGTGGACTCTTGTAGGGGTATTTAAAGTTCACCTTTGTTAGCATCTTTTCTGTTTTGACTGCCGCAACAGTTGCTGTCAGCTCCAATCTTGGAATTGTGACATGCTTCAATGGTACCACTCCCCATTAAGAATAATGTTTTGAACAATGTTTTTTTCATTCTTCATTAGTGAAGAGAAGATATGTGACAGTGCCATCTTCATTGGCATCTGCAAAATGGTGCATTTGTGCTGGCTTTATGGTATGCAGGTTTGATGCATCTGTTCACATTGTAGTTTGTTAGTAGCTTTAAGTTATCAATCCATTTTTTCTATTTCTGAATGTACTTGACATCCACATCTTCATCCCATCCAAGTTTTTCTTTGCACAAGTCTATTTGATGAGCTTTGCTGGTAGTATAATTGGTGCTAGAAATCCAAGTGGGTCATAAACTGAACTAACAACAGAAGGGATACCATGCCTTGTAGCAGGCTTGTCTTGTAACTTTATCTGGAATTTGAAACTATACGTTCCTGTGTATCACTGGACGCCCAGGGCACTTTCTATTGGGAGCAAACTATGGCTCATGTCTAAATCCTTTTGTACAAGTACGCAAAGTACCTCAGTAGCTTGGCTGTTTTTCTTTCATTGATGAGTCCTCAGATGGTAGTGTCCAGTTCAAAGTCTTCGGATGACAGTTTTCTGATGAAAAATGTAGCTGTGTTTATCCAAAATTGCCAAAGTTCTGCAGCCTTAAGTTTGCTTCATAGGATGATTCAAACACTAGTGTGACACATGATCAAATCATTCCACAGACACATAACTTCATTTTAAAAGTTTTACTAAAGGTTCAATGCAAAACAGTTCACAGAAAATAGAGGAAAAATAATATAGCAAAGAAAAAGTTCTTGATTAAGAACTCTGTTTAAGGCTTATAAAACTTGTTTAATTTCTCTAAGTTTGGTCATACTGTCGTACTTGAGGCATGTTTGGCATGTTTATCACGTAAACATGTTAGACATGGTCAGAAAATTGTACGTCATCTCCTATTTACAAGCACATAGAATAGTCCATGCTAGCAGTAAGACTATTTCCTAACTGACTTAATTAACACTCTATTCTTCAGATATAGCTAAGAAAGTTCGATATCATGTTAACTTACTGGGGGTGAAAGACTATATCCTAGTAACTATGAGAATCTGATGTTCTATGGAAAGTAAGCAAACACTATATGAATTTAACATTAAACTTTAGCTTTGTATGACTGGCTTTTACATATTTTCTGTTCGCTTGTTTGCTCACTGCTGCCAATTTAGACATAAATAAGGAAGTTGGTCAGCATGAATCTAAACACATGTCTGAAAATGCTTACAGAAATTTTGTCTTTTGAGAAAATAGGTTGAAAATGTCCAGTTCCAGGATATGAAGATAAACTTAGAAAACAAAGCATTTACAGTTTGTCTTGTAGTACTTAGGCTCGATGTTAGTATTGAAATGGATGACCTGCTGAAAGTGGACTTGTGAGTTTGAAGCACTCATTTTTCTGTAGACAAGTACTTGCAGCCAAACAGGGAAAATGTGTTCTAATCACCCATTATTGTAGAAAACTGAAGTTCCACACATGTTTCAGGTGACTCACTTCACTGCAACTGAAGAGCAGTTGAATAATAACAATGGAAATACCTTTCACTTGTAAACTAAATACTGTAAAGATGAGTAGCTCTTATGTAGGATGGCAAGGTAGGACAATTGTTACTGGTTCTGCTTCATGGATTTGAATTGTGTGCTTGGTTATTGTCCATGTAAATAACAGTAAAAATCTCCATCAATCCCTCGGATCTCTCACATATCATTTAACACTGCAAAAAAAAAAAAAGATCAATAAGCAAACGTACTGTAGTGAAAGCTGCCCATTTGGTTCTTCGAATTTAATTTTGGAAAGTGGAAATTGTCTTCACAACTCTAGGACTGATGATAGCTGAAAATTTCATCCTTATCTGGTACACATACTGCAGCCTCCTGTTACAAAGAGGGCTCATCCCCTGATACTGTATGTCCAAATTTTTCAACTTTTCAAAAGGGAAGCAGCATGTACCTTTCCCTGCAACCAAAGCACTCTTACTGAAAGCTATAACTTCACATTTGCCACTTATTCACCACCAGTTTGTCTTCATAGTCTGACATTTTGCGGATTTAAAACAATAGCTTGTATGTCTAAATCCTAAAAGAAAATTTAACTGAAAGTAGTACATTAAATTACAAATTAGTGTGTGGGGTAGGTGGCACAGAGGGCATATTTGGCCAGTCTCAAACCCAATCAAGTGGCCTTTACAGGGCTAGGGTCAGGTAAAGCCTGTGTACTGTTAATAAAGGCTCTTCAGCAATGTTTAATAATATCCATTTAATAAAATGTCAATGTTAGGACAGATGAATTGTGAGATTAAGACAATGATTTTGTAACAATTTGTTCCGCACGCTGGCACGAGACGATCACTACCATTAACCTGTCCTAAGTGACGGCAGATGATAAAAGGATAGGCCAATATCACACCCCAATAAATCTCCCGTATACCCCTTATTGTACATGGCTCAGTCCCCTAATGCCAATCCATTTATAGTCCACAAAAAACTGATAGTCAATCTCTATCATCACATAAGGAATATATTACGTAATAAAAAGAATACAATCCCTTACAATGCCTAAATAATCATTATATGTGGTGCTACATACATATATATATACAATAACAATATTCCTTCCCCCAGTTCCCCTTCCAGAGATTGTAAATAGGTCCACAGACCTGCCCCCCTGATGCTGGCAGGCGAAACGAGGAGTTCGGTCAATTGCAGACTCCTAGCAGCAATCAAATCTTTGCCATAAAAGACATACAGTGAGTCTTGCACCATGACACAATACAGTAAGTCCTTCAATATAGCTCACCCGAGTCCGTAGGAAATAGCGGAATGTTCAATTCCCCGGTCAAAAAGAATTACTTCCACACATCTGATAGGACTGTAGGAGCTCCTGAACTTCGTCACATGGCCCGTGCAGTAGCTGATCTGTTTTTTTCCGATTTTCTTTCCCCTTCGTCTTCTTTTTCCTCTCCTATCTTTAAAACGGCACACTTTATGCAAATCACTCCCGGAAAAAAAAAAAGAAACCAGCTGTTCCACCTCTGGGGCACCGCTGTCAATCTCAAGATGTAAGAACGATCCCCACAACACCCGATCAACAGCAGAAAAACATATTATACTAGCCGAACCCTGCCATAGCATATGGCGGTGTAAGAATAGGAACAGAAAACGGTGAGAAAGGAATTCAGTATAACAAAGGCTTAGAAAACCACCGTCGCAGTATAACAAAAATAGCAAGGAGCGAAACCAATGCCAATGATCGAGAGAGTACCTTCCTGTAGCAGGCTACGGAAAACATAGACATATATTGATAGATGCCGCATTCACTGTGTTGCCCAGTTACGAGTTGTAAAAGTACCATTTAAACTAATACAGGTAGAGGTGGTTTTCTGATAAAAAAACAATAACATTTTAAACATTTACATACAACAGATTTTGGCGAATCGTTTACATGCAATTATTTATATCCATTTATACACTAATAATGGCAATTATTAAATAATAATAATAATAACAATTATTATTATTATTAAATAATTACTCCCATATAAGTAACATTTCTCGGACTGCTTTCTGTCATCTCCGAAACATTTCTAGACTTCGTCCTGTTCTTACGCAACACAGTACTAAAGTATTGGTTAATGCCCGAATCACCTCACGTATAGATTACTGTAATGGTATTCTATCTGTCATCTCACAAAAATGTATCCATCGCTTACAATTTATTCAAAATTCTGCTGCCAGGATAATAACCTGCTGTTCTAAATCCACTGAACATACTACACCTATTCTCTCTCAACTTCACTGGCTCCCTGTTAACTACAGAATACAATACTAAATACCGCTTTTAACATTTAAAGCTCTCCACAACCACACTGATCTCCTACTGACTGACACTCGTCTCGCTCACTCTGATTTTCATCTGCAGCTGTACTTCCTGTACCACAAATCAGACTCAGTGCTATGGGCACTCGGGCGTCTCTCATAGTGCTCCTCAACTCGGGAATTCCCTTCTCTCTCATATACATCAGATCGATTCAATAACACATTTTAAAACTACCCTCAAAACTTATCCTTTCAAATTGGCATACAAATTGTGAATTTTGCACTTTTATTGCCAGTTATCTTTGTTTGTTTGCTAATTATTGCTGTTTGATCGAGAGCGACTGTGAACGCGGAAGTAGGATTAGAGATGGTGGGCAGGGCTCTGTCGTGCGTATCCTATGGTCTTAGAGTTGGTGGGCAGGGCTCTGTGAGTTGGTGGGTGTGGCTCTCTGTGTTGCATGCGCTCTCTGTCTTGCTTGCCCTTAGTTAGAGTTGGCGGGCGGGGCACTGTCGAGCTTATCTCATGGTCTTAGAGTTGGCGGGCGGGGCTCTGTGAGTTGGCGGGCATGGCTCTCTGTCTTGCTTGCACTCACTGTCTTGCTTGCACTCACTGTCTTGCTTGCGCTCACTGTCTTGCGTGCCCTTAGTGAATTATATATAGATTTATAGAATAGAATATATAGATTTATGTGGCAGCGCTACAATTTGGCATAGTAGACATGCAAATCCTTGATAATTAATTGTAGGTCATTGAAGACAGAATCTGGTTTAGTTGTTAATTGCAAGTATGCAGGCCAGAGAGTCATACTGGTACAGTTTTAATGCCAGTATTATTATAGGCTTGTAGGATCATTCTTTTCATGTATACTTGGAGAGAAAGGTGGTGAGAGTAAGGACATAGAGAATTATGAAATGTGAAGACCATGTGACTAATCAGTGATATCAGTGATGGGGCAGCACGGTGGCGCAGTGGGAGCGCTGCTGCCTCGCAGCTAGGAGACCCGGGTTCACTTCTGTGTGGAGTTTGCATGTTCTCTCCGTGTCTGCGTGGGTTTCCTCCAGGTGCTCCGGTTTCCTCCCACATTCCAAAGACACGCAAGTTAGGTGCATTGCCGATTCTAAATTGTCCCTAGTGTGTACTTGGTGTGTGGGTGTGTGTGTGTGCCCTGCTTTGGGCTAGCACCCTACACAGGGTTTGTTTCCAGCCTTGTTCCCTGTGTTGGCTGTGATTGGCTCCAGCAGACCCCTGTGACCCGGTAGTTAGGATATAGTGGGTTGGATAATGGATGGATAGTCAATGATAAGTGGAAATCAAAGTACAAAGATAACTGGTTTTAGAGCACCAAGTTGATTTGATGAGCCACATGCATACTTTTGCAGTCTACCAAAAAAACTTTCCTTATCAAACCTCTGTCTCTCACACCATGACCGATCCCCCTCATAACGGAGCCTTGTAAATGGTCAGATTTTAAGAGGTTGATGCCAGGATATAGAATGAGAGAGAGAGAGAGATAGAATTAGAAAGTGAAAAGGAGAGTGTTTGGTGCTAAATATGTGAGGACGAACCACCCCCACAGTATTTTAAGCAGTCACAGATAAACTGTAGGGATTGTTGCTTGTTTACCTATCCTAACATAACATTTTCAAATCTACTTAATCCATTTTAGGTTTGTAGGGTGCCAAAGTCTATATTGGCAGTACTGGGCCCTATATTGGACAAGATACCAATCCATTACAGTGTCCGACTCACGCAAAAGCTAATATGGAATCAATAATCAGCCTAATCTTGCCAGCAGCCATACCACATGCACTTGAGAAAAGGTAATCCACCTGAAGCTTGTAGCAATGCCACCAATGGAAAGACCCCATTTCCTAGCAACGTGAGGGTTGTCTGATTTTTGTTGTTTATATTTGATTTTCCACATAATATAATTCACATATTTGTTTCATTTGTGTCTCTGTCTGTGAGTGTCTGTGGGTTGGGCCAAGGCTGGGTGCGTTCCTGGAATCCGAAAAAATAAATAAATCACCATCACACCATCAGTGTGAATCTGAGTGGCACCGGACCGCTACAAGCTAAGCATGTTCAGGCCTGACCAGTACTTGGATGGGACACCATCTAGGAAAAGCTTAGGTTGTTGCTAGAAAAGGTGTTGGGGTAGTCATAGTCATTCTAGCCTCCTAGTCATCCCCTGTCTTTAACTGGTTATCTATCTCTTCTTTTCACCACATACTAACTAATGTGTGGTGAGCGTATTGGAGCAAAATGGAGACCACTGCATCATTCAGGTGGATGCTGCACATTGGTGGTAGTTGAAGTGGATCCCCCTTCTTTATGTAAAGCACTCTAAGTGTCTTGAAAGTGCTATATAAATGTCTTTTTTCTTCTAGTGTGTATGTCCTAGGAAATGGTGAAACAAATTGGAGTACCCTAAGGAAAACCCAGACAATCATGGCAGAATGGGCACACTCAACACAGACAACCACTGTTTACAGATTCTGTGATGTGGTGGCACTAGCCAATGCACCATTTTGCCTTTCCATTTAGCTTTTCTTCTCAATATCATTCTGGTACAAGTGCCTTGTAAGAAGTGCATACTGGTGCTATAGAAAGACTGATTGATAACAGTTGTCTACTTTATGTGCCCAGGTCCCCAGAATCTTATTTATGACAAGCATCTCTCAGACATCTCTGAGCAATTCTCCTCTTCATCTGGCAATGGTGAAACAATCATTATATATACTCACATTTGACTTGGGCTCAGTCATAATATACTTTTACCAGCTGTGGTAAAAGTGACAAGTGCCAAGTCTCTCTAGTGTGTTCAAAATAGTGGAGATGCTTATATACAGTAAACATGGAGCATGGCAGCATGCTCACACGCTCCTACAAAAATAGTTTCTTTGCATGTGATACTAAGTTTGAAGTAATCTTATAAAAATAAGGATAAAATGCTTAATTTTGCCTTATGGTGTTGATGCTCATGTGATGTTTTCTGGCTGCTGGATATTGGCCCTGTATGATTGAGTGTGTGTGTGTGAGTTGTGACACAGAAGTGCCTTGTCTGGAGCAGGTTCCCAACTTTTGATTAACTTCCCACAGTCCTGAGTTAGTTAAGCAGATTTTTTAAAAGCTGGAAGGATGGATTAATGCTGTGAAGCACCACATATAACACTAAAACAATGGAGCTCCTGGTAGGTTTTAGGAGACACAAACAGAACCACAGCCCAGTCACTGCTGATGGGGCAACAGTTTCATCTTCATATTCTTTGGGACACAGATTTCCAATAAACCCAGCGTGGACTCAAATAGCCTCAGAAAGGTCAAAAGAATTGTTTAACATTGCGAAATATTTAAGGAAATACAACATGGGCAAACAGAAAATTGCATGTTTATTATTGCCCTACTTAAAATTGCCTTGATATATGGAATGTTATGGGATCTGACTCAGCTGAAGAGTTTTACACCAGAGTTAACCATAATAAAAGCATGTCCTCACCTCTACATTCCAGCATATACCACCAAGCCAAGGGGTGCATGAATACCCAAAGTACCCACAGTAGATTGTCCAAAATGTTGAATTTCACTTGTTGCATTATGTCTTAGACCATGTTGTTCATTGATATATGTCAGACTGATTTTCTATACTTCTATGCTCTAGTATGACTCTAGTTATAAGATGCAAGAAAAATCTTCCAAACAGAAACAGTCATTAGATGAGTGCTATGTGCATTACAGGAGAGATCATTGAGATGTACATATAGTGGATGTTTAGTATGAAGCCACCGTCCATTCATCCATCCATCCAGCGATTGGTGCATCCTACTATAGTTGTATCTGTTTAACCTAAAAATTGTACACGTTTAAAAAAGACAATATTACAATTTTCAGCCATTTATCAATTTTCCAATTGACTTCTTCATCTACTAAATACAGTCTTCCTTCCATGAAAACAGCCACCTATGCTAAAATCCACTGCAGGCTTCTCACCCTCTTTTGCTAAAATGAAAATATAACATCCTGGACATGACACAATGAGCAGTGTATCTGGGCAGCTTCATCATTTACATACTGTATGTGTACAACAGAAATGGACTTCATTTTTTCACCTAAAGGATTTATTCCCTTTACTTCTTTTTCGCAAGCCAAGGTGAAAAAGAGAAAGGAAAACAGCAAGACATGTAATGGCCACTCTGATAAATTAGCATTTCCAAGGTCAGGTGCTCATCAAAAAAAAAAAAAAAAAAAATCTTCAATAATCTGCTGCCTTCTAGCGAAAGTGAATAAAATATTACATAGATCAGTGCTTTCAGCAGCAATTCATAATGCAGAAAAAGAAATACTGTTAATTAAACTCTCAGTAATATTACTGCTGGTCTGCAACAATGGCAAAAGCAGTTTCTTCAAATCAGCAGCAAAGGAAAAAAAACTGCAGCCACAGCAAGTACACATTACAAAATTCAGGCAGTTAAAATATTTGCAATGCCAGAAATGGGACTTATTTTATTGGAAAAGTGAAAAAGGAAAAAAAATATATATATTATGTAGACTACATCCATAGTAAACCTTCATAATGTAGCTTTTCAGATGCCAGGGAGATGGGGCTTACACTGAGACTGTCCTGCACTGGACAATGGGGGGCATTGGTCAGTCACTCACAACGTCACACACTTTCCCAAACATGGGTAATTTTGAATTGATCTGTAACAGTGTTAAATTACAGACTAACTTAACACTATTATCTTGAAGATGTAGGAAGAGATCTGGAGTTCATGGAGAAAAACCAGGATGGAATGAACAAATCGAAGTAACACTGTGATCAAATGAGTCCCCTTTTGTAAATTAATAAGTTTAAATTATTCTTTAAATGTATGGTCATGTGTATACATATATTGTACAATGAAATTCTTACTTTATTCCATTTGCATGCACTAACTGTCATGTTACCACATATCCAGCCTTCAATGTGTTGTCTGTTCACTGTGATCAAGAAGAGCCGTAAGATAAGGCCAAGCAAAACATGAATGTTGTAGGTGGTGACTTCCTGTTGTTTGGTGTAGGAGATTATCAGTAGAGCACAGTCGCAATTAACAAAAATGACTTGTAGTTGGCTTGAATGTTTATATTCAGCCTTCTGTTTATACTATATGTCGTATGGATACCTGCCATGTTATTATTACGTTTCTAAAAAGATTTAACTGTTTGATGAATCATTTTAAAGCGGTATCCTTCAATAAGGGCCCATAAATAAAGGCGAGCTTCAAAAGGGTGACCTGAATTGGGTGCGCGAATAAAGGCAAAGGCAACAAAATTATTACAGAAAATGTATTATTTTTGTTGCTCTTCACATATTCCAGAGCCATTTGAACTAAATTATCTATGAACGCCTTTATTTGCCGTGCTCAATTGAGGTCGTCCTTTTGAAGCTCGCCTTTATTTACGCGGGCCTTTATTCACCGCGCCCAATTGAGGTCACCCTTTTAAAGCTCGCCTTTTTGTGCATGCCATTATTGAACAGAGCCTTTTAAAGCTAACCATAGTTAGACATACAGTGGTGTGAAAAACTATTTGCCCCCTTCCTGATTTATTATTCTTTTGCATGTTTGTCACACAAAATGTTTTTGATCATCAAACACATTTAACCATTAGTCAAATATAACACAAGTAAACACAAAATGCAGTTTTTAAATGATGGTTTTTATTATTTAGGGGCTTTAAGACCCGACTTATACAAAGTCCTGTTTTTTATACTGATCGTGTGTGCAATGGTAATTTTTATTTTAAAGCAATTTATTGTTTTTATATAATTTTATATATGAGATTACATCCATTAATATATAAAATGTTTATGCTTTACAGTAATCCCTCGCTATATCGCGCTTCGACTTTCGCAGCTTCACTCTATCGCGGATTTTATATGTAAGCATAACTAAATATATAACGCAGATTTTTCGCTGTTTCGCAGGTTCTGCAGACAATGGGTCTTTTTACTTCCTATACATGCTTCCTCAGTTGGTTTGCCCAGTTGATTTCATACAAGGGATGCTATTGGTGGATGACTGAGAAGCTAACCAATCAGAGCACGCAGTTGAGTTCCTGTGTGCTGAATGCGGTGTTAACCAGGAAGTCTTGTCTCACTCATTCAGCATCAATGTGTTTTGCTGTGTAGAGAGTCAACTTTTGTGCTCTTTTGTGTTTATCTTTGTGCATAGTCAAGCCCTTCATTATGGCTCCAAAACGATCTGCTCCTGCTTCAGGGGCAGTGCCCAAGCGCCAATGGAAGATGTTAACAATTGCTGAAAAGGTAAACGTTTTGGATTTGTTGAAGGAAGGGAAAAACTACACCGCTGTAGGATGCCATTACAGCATCAATGAGGCTACGATTCTTTTTATTTAAAAAGTAGGAAAGGAATATAAGATCTACAGCCACAGTGTCCTTTTAACCAGGGTGCAAAACGAGTTGTAAGTGGATGTAATAAGGCAGTAGTCTGGATGGAATCTGCTTTAGGGATTTGGATTGAAGACTGCCGGAAGAAGAACAATGGCAGTGCTACACAATCGCCTGAAGAGGCTCCTTTAGAAGGGCTGTAACGCTCTCCTTTCTTGTGCAGTAAACTAAACTCATTGTTATCGGACAAGTCATCGTGTCATTGTTGGTGAGTAACCATAATTAACTTTCTACTTACAGTACTTAGTACATGTACCTACGTTTAGTGTCACTGTACACACATTTACTGTATACAATTTTTCTTACATTGTACGTATTTATTGCTGGTGGCCTGTCTATCGTAATGGCTGTAACATATGTGATATCGGAGACACTCGATATCTTTAAAATAATATTTAGGTTTTACTGTATATACTGTAAACAGTGTGTTTACATACATAATTTCAATGAATCTTACCTAATATCTAAGAGAATACAAAGGGATTATGCTGTATAACTGTGCAGGGTATATTTATAAACAGTGTGGGAGAGTTTATAAGGGCTTAAAATATAGAAAAATAACCATAGAAACATATGGTTTCTACTTCGCGGATTTTCACCTATCGCGTGGGGGGGTCTGGAACGCAACCCCCGCGATCGGGAATGGATTACTGTATATGATTTTAAGATGCATGGATACTGACAAACCTGTTTGCACATTTCTACTTACTTTAAAGAATTTGTTCATTTTTAATATAAACTAGAAGGGACTACATTACCAGATGTGTACGTTGTATACAATTGCTTAATAAATCTGTAGTGGCAAAAATAATTACTGTAGCGTTTAGTGTGAGGCATCCCCAACCAGGGTGTAAATTTGCAGCACCCACTGCCAAAGTTTGGTGAAAAAGTCAGTTGTCCTAACACTAGCATGGTTTTGCTTTACGTGCTATGTTAAGAGCCTTATTAACTGCTATAATTGATAACATAATTATTGACTGTTCTGGAAGATTACAATGTGTGCTAATCTCTTGTTACTTGTTACATATGAAAAAATAGGCTCATAAGATGTTATAATTTAACTAGAGGCTAGTATGATAGGTATGACGTTAACCTGCATCCAGCCCTGCATGTAGGCCTTCCAACCTACAGGGATTGGAGGCAGAATTGGCATTCCAGCCACCATAAAAAACTTCACACTGTTCCACTTCATCTGAACTAGTGTGGTGCTGAGGTGTCACCAATTGCAAGGCTGCACTCGGGTCGTAATCTGGGATCTTCAGTTGGTTTGTCTTGTGGTGGGTGTGGCTATGTGCTGTATCAGTGTGTGCTCCTGACCTCTCCTCTCTCTCCCTAGTATAATAGCACTGATTTGGTGCTGTTTTATTAATATTTATGTATTTTTCAGACTACTTTTAAAATCAACATACATTCAATGTATTTGGCTTACTTCTTTGTGTTCCTGATTTAGGTTGGATTCATAATGAATGGATGGGTGGGTCACTGAGTTAAACTAAAGTTAATAAGAAACAGAAAACAATTTAAGGTAGAGGTTAAGAAATGTGGTACCAGCTGCTGTGGTCACCCACAACCATAAATTGGACTAAGCAGATTTGAGAATCTTGTGTTGTTATGTTACGGGTTTCACTCTCCTTTAAGTATGAATCAGAAGCAGTTGCTGGAAAAATATTTTCATGACAATTTATTGTTACTAGAATATTTAATATAATGTTTATAAGCTGTTAATAGCTACTTTATAATTCGACCGTGTCAGGATGGTCTAAATGTTTGAAAAAACACTCAGCCTGTCATAATGCCCATAAGTTCTATGTTCCTTATAGCATGTATGCAGCCGAGACTACAATAAAGTAGAAAGTTACTCTAAAGTGTTATACAGAGATGAAGATTGCTCAAGAGTAACAAGACTCAACACAACACTGACATCACAAAATCTGAGCTAAGAGAATAACCTTTTAGCTGAAAAGGCACATTAATTCTCATTTAGCTTGCTGTATATATTCTGTTACATAAGTAATCAAAAGAAAAGATGATTGGTTATTTATTAATTACATACTTATTTTATTAAATGAATGTTATTAAATGCAGCTTAAAGAAAGAAGAGAAGGCCAGGAGTTAATTACAATCTTTAGAGACAGGACAAAGTGTCAGTCAGGGTACTTTAGTATTTAGCAATCATTCCAAAAAAAAATCCAATTTTGTTCCTGCATAATAATAACAATAAGGTTTTATTTGATGGATATTTTGTTTTTTTATTTATTTCGCCAGCAACATTTATTATTAAAACAACAATATACTCACTCAATATTCTCTTCTGGGAAAAACTATATTACAGTGGTGCAATTGTCAGGAATCCTTCACAGAAAATGGACCTGTTTAAAGGATTAATTTCAAAATATAGAAAAGAACATAATAATAAAGTTACAATTAGTAAGTGGAAGACAGAGGTGCTTATATTTGTATTAATAGTGAGTGCTTGTCTGTGTGTAAAGCCAGAGGCTACTAGGTTAGAGTACATGATATAGATGCCCAGGAAGCATATCCTCTGAGGGCATAAAATCAGCAGCTGTGTTGTGGTGGATGGAAAAAATACCGGTTATGTATTTTCCATTTTCTAGGTGGAAATATAGTGCTAGAGAGGAGTATTTCGAGGGTACAAAGCCCAGAAGCAGCTCCATGTCCTGGCCCTTTACATAAGCATGATAGAGTGGGGTGAAGAGAGACCTGCAACTAAAGTTCATTCTGTTCTAGGATCATGGCTCAAGGCAAGAACGTAAAAGCCAATCTACCTCCTGAATAAGGTTGGGAAGAAGCAGACAATAGCTCAGAATGTTAAGGAGGGGAATTATTATAAATATGCTATATCTGATAGTTTTCAACCTATCAAATTTATCATGTGCTAGATGTTGTAGTCAACCAAGTGTTAACAACAAAAAATGTCACTTGTGTTCTGTGAGGTTTCAGACCGAAAAAACCTGCACTGGCCCAGCTATCCAAACTATTCAAGCAGCTGAGACAGAGAACCCAATACTACCATAAAGCAGCTTAACAAAAAGATGAAAAAGGACAAGTGGGAATTCCTGGGGCAGGCTATCATAAGAGAGCAGGTGTGATCTAAAACAGTCACTATATGTTTTGAAGCAATTGGGTGCTAAATCCTACTCACACTCTTGTGTTTCCATGTTTGGTTGATGCATGTTTGTCTTTTTATATGTTATTTCAGCTGTCCTCTGATAGAAAAGGATTGTTTCCATGTTTGGTTGTAACATGATCATCTTTTATGACTTACAAACTATAGAACCTGTATAAAAAAGGTCTGGCAGTTGCCGGACCTTTGAAGCTCAGCCCCGATGGATTGATGATGTTGCTGCTGCTGCCTATTTCTCATTGCTGAATTTAATGACTTCCACCATTTCTTATGCTCCCCTTCTAAGAATGGGCGTTGTCAAGAGTGTCACAAGAGTTTTGATTTGCAGTGTAAGCCAATATTAAACAAACCGAAGTTACTTCTACTATGTGATTTATTTAGTATTATTGCCATATCACAAAGGAGGGGTATTGTCTTTTATGTTATATCTCTATAGACTTGGGTTAAGTAACATGCTGCATTCACTAACAGCACCCCCTGCTGGACACAAATGCATAGGCTTGAAACAAATCTCCCATCTTGGTGCCCACAAACACATACACTATACAGTGTGTTGTTGAACCTAGTAACCCTCAGTTGGATTTGTCTGGTTTAAAATAAAATTTGTTCTATCTATCTATCTATCTATCTATCTATCTATCTATCTATCTATCTATCTATCTATCTATCTATCTATCTATCTATCTATCATGCGCAAAGCTGTCTGCTTTTGCTGTATACAAATTTAAACATAAATGTTATGTTAGACACATGCACATACATATACATTTTCCTATACACCATGCATACATAATTTTGCACCTTTGTCATATACAAGTTTTACTGTTCATTCATTGAATACTCACCAAAGACTAAACAGAAGGTAATTGACCAAGTAAATCAAGGACAGACATTGTGGGAATCAGAGCTAATTTAACACTGATGACAGCAGAACTACAAAGATGAGGTCAAGTAATATCCGGAGAAAGTGCCTAATTGTTGAGAGATGATTTTGATGTTTTGTGAGAATACAGAAATACTTTAACTTACAGCAGGGGTATTTAATTGTGTTCTAGAAGGACTGGCTGAGATGGCATGGAGTCCTCAGATTTCCTTTGCAGACTCTTAGCCAACAATTCATTTCTATTATAAGATGTGTTTGTTACCTTTAATAACCTTTACCAACAGCAATCATTTTTCTAGTTCTAATTTTTAATGCACATTTTATATTTGCTAATGACATATGGATGTTTCTTAAGGATGAAGGTAGTTCCTCAATTCATTGTCCATCAGTATATTTAAAATGAATCCCTTTAGTCCCTTAAGATTAAATTAGAGAATTAATTAAAGAAGTAAAAAAGGCCTTAGACTAGAAGGCTACATATGGTGTCACTGATGGAACAAACAATCTCATGGTAAGGAAACTATATTCTATACATTTTAAAAATAGTTTAGAGGATGTTTCTAAATAATGATCCTCATTTTCACTAACAATTTTATTCAACGTAGAACAACAACAATATTTTTTATATAGCACATTTTCATACGAACAATGTAGCTCAATGTACTTTACAAGATGACAAAAAGAAAGTTATATGAAATAAAAAACAATTAATATTAGGCAATGATAAAATAACAAAGGAAAGGGTGAGGTCAGATGGCTGGGAGGACAGAAAAATATCCATAGTACTTCTAGCATGTCAAAATCAGTGAAATTGTCTTTTAATCTCTCATTTAGTCTGGTGATGTCTACTCTTTGGAACTCTGTCTATTTTGATTTCCAACATCAACCACAAAACAAATGCTTGCATTTCTTCTCAGTTGAACCCGTTGATATTGTTTTGTTTTAATCATAATAATAATAATGTTCATCTATCTAATTTTTAACCCTCTTATTTGTATTCACGTCTGCATGCTGCTGGCACCTATCTTGGTATCAGCACATCACATGGTACATTAGTATATAAAATACTCCCACATTCTCACAAACTTAAACAATTGTCTAATTAGCCTAACACGCCTGTCATAGGTGTATCTGTGGAGGGGTAATGGGTCAATTGTCCTACAATCTGAAAGTTAGGGTACTATGCCACTCCAATCCATGGAGCACTGCTAGGCAAAAGTAAAATTGCACTTGTAAGTCCAAAGCAGATGTGGCTTGTAAGTCTATCAGTTGCTATAGGCTATTTATAAAGGCAAACCTGTACTTAACCTGACAGCCTAAACAATTTATTGTTCTTTTTACTCGTCCACTGTCCACCATGTAGTTATCAGTCACTAGAATTGCAGCTATAAACGTTGTTCATGCAGCCAAAGCAGGTGCAATGTTACATTTTTTCTTCTTCTTCCTCTTCTTCTTTCAGCTGCTCCTGTTAGGGTTTGCCACAACAGATCATTATTTTCCATATCTTTCTGTCCTCTGTATCTTGTTCTGTTACACCCATCACCTGCATGTCCTCTCTCACCACATCAATGAACCTTCTCTTAGCCCTTCCTCTTTTCCTCTTACCTGGCACCTATACCTTTAACATCATCTTCCCAATATACTCAGTATTTCTCCTCTGCACAAGTTCAAACCAACACAATCTTGCCTCTATGACTTTGTCTCACAACTTTCCAACCTGAGCTGACCCTCCAATATACTTATTTCTAATCCTGTTCATCCTCGTCCCACCCAATGCAAATTCTAGCATCTTTATGTCTGCCTCCTCCTGCTGTGTCTCCTGCTTTCTGGTCAGTGCCACCGTCTCCAGCCCATAAAACAAAGCTGGTCTCACTACCATCCTGTAGACCTTCCCTTTCACTCTTGCTGATAACCGTCACAAATTACTCTGGACTCTCTTCTCCACCCATTGCACCCTGCCTGCACTCTCTTTTTCACCTCCCTTTCACAATCCCCATTACTCTGTATTGTTGATCCCAAGTATTTAAACTCATCCACCTTCGCATACTCTACTCCTTGCATCCTCACCATTCCACTGACCTCCCTCTCATTTACACACATGTATTCTATCTTGTTCCTACTGACCTTCATTCCTCTCATCTCTAGAATATATGTCCAACTCTCCAGGGTCTACTCAACCTCGCTACAGATCACATTGTCAAAATGATGTAAAATTGTGATATTATAAAAAGCAGCCCAATAACCCTTAAACACAATTTTAGTTTATGAAATCAGTTGGCAAGCCCAATATTTTCATAAAATTTAAGTAAAAAAATATAATAATGACCTTAAATCACTAACCCATGTTTCCTGCTTACTGTGCACATACTAGTGTGAGTAAAGAATGCAATACCACTCGCTATCTGCTCAAAGTGCAATGAAACAAACTTTTCAGTGAACCAAAAGCAAATGTGAGGACTGTCATAGAAGGTAATAACCAACTGAGGATAATATTTGCCATGCTCTTATGTTATCCCATTTCGGAGACTTGTGTATTTTTCTTTAGCAATACATTTCAAGCCTAGGATTATAGTCATGTTGCCCTATAATCATTTATTTTTATTTTGTTGTTGCTGTGTCTTCTACGTTTCTGCCATCTGAAGATTATTATTGGTGTTGTTGTTTTTTTTATTGAATGACAAATCTCTGAAGCCATGCAATGTTTTCAACAAGTTGGTGCCCATGATGCCTATCATTGCGATGTAGGTGAAAACCAAAATGCACAGTGAAAAAGTTGACATAGGGAGTATGTGTTACTGCATACAAGGTCAGTGTAAACTGGCGATGTTATCCACTGTGCCACCATGCTGGCTAAAAATGAATAGCAATGATGAATGAAAATATATTATTATTTGATTAGTAAAGTGGTCATTTAGTTCAATAAACAAATGTGCTGAAGAGGAGGAAGAGGAGGAGTAATTTAAAAGCAGCAGGAGACACTTCTAAAATGGGATGGCTTTGTACCTCAGGTTGTTGCTTATGTTTCCAACTTTTGTTTAGACACAGCAGCAGCAATAATTTTTTTTCAAATAGCTGAATATGTATATATATATACTGTATACACGAACACACGGGAGGCAGTTTGGTGGTGTAGATGATGGTAATTCTCCACTGAGACAGGATGTGACTCGCGGTAATAACAATCTCTCTTTTCCTCACTCTGCCGAAAGGAAGATTGATGGCTTTTCTACCTCTGACATCACTTTTGTCCATCTGTACCTACCTGTTGCCCCAGAATGCCTCATAAACGGAAGAGCCACCATCTTTGGTGATCGACCTGAACATTACAGAAGACTTGTTTTGTGTTTTCACATATATTTTCTTTAAAATCATAATCCACTTCCGGCTTTTGAAGACACAACACCACTGGAGGACTTCATTTCTGGTCATCCCTTGGATCAAAGTGACCTACAGTATACGGGATGGTGTCCCAAACCTTTATACGGGTCTTTGTGCTTTGTCTTTCTATATATATGTATATAGTATATGTTCTAATATATATATATATACAGTGGAACCTCGGTTTACGAGTAACTTGGTTTACGAGTGTTTTGCAAGACGAGCAAAATTTATTAATAAATTTTGACTTGATAAACGAGCGATGTCTTGCAATACGAGCAGTATGGATACACTTTGTCTGCTGAGTGTCATGTGATCACAACTGAGCTGATGGTTCTTCTCTCTCTCTCTCTCTCCTTATCTCTCTTGCTCCAAAGCGAGTCTTTTTCTCCTTATCTCGCTCGCTCGCTCACAGTGCAGTCTCTCTCTCTCTCTCTCTTCTCTTGAGGGCAATTGTCTCCTATTCTCCGTCTGAGTCTGTTTGCCTCACTCATATAGTCATCATCTGTACGAGCGTATACTGTTTACTACAGCATTGTGACTGTGTGTGTGTGTGCGCGCGTCCCCATCTTGCGCCCCAAAACACGAAGCTGAGTCTCATTACTTTAACAACACCAGCCGCCTTCAGCTTGAAACAGCAACAGCGCTGTTATTTATTGCAGCAGGATGTTTATAATGTTTCTTGTATCGCCCATTGACGGCAGGCGCTATAGCATGTCTGTGATCTTTTTAAAAATGTGCTTATACGGCGAACTGCTACAGCGCTGGGAGACTGCGATTGCTTTGGGACGCTCTTCCGCGTGTCGTCCCGTTGGGTGGAATCCCACATGAGTTTAGAAACTCACTCACCCCAGCCATGATTCTTTTTAAAGGTAAAGTGCAGGTTAATTTGTTTTATGTATTTTTACTTTATATTTTGTATTAATCATTTTTATATGAATAGTTTTGGGTTGTGGAACGAATCATCTGAGTTTCCATTATTTCTTATGGGGAAATTCGCTTTGATATACGAGTGCTTTGGATTGCGAGCACGTTTCTGGAACGAATTATGCTCGCAAACCGAGGTTCCACTGTGTGTATATATATATATATATATATATATATATATATATATATATATATATATATATAAGAATATACAAGATGGGACCTATAAATTACGAGAAATTTTTTTTTTTAAATCATGTATTTCTCTGAACCTTTCCAACACTTAATCACCCTCAAAATACTCTCCCTGAGATATAATACACTTGTTCCACCACTTTTTTTCTGAAACTCTTGCAAAGTGATAGCCTTCACTGCCTCCATTGTTTGCTTCTTGACTTCCTCTGCATCCTGAAAATGCTTTCCTTTAAGGTCCCTCTCCACTCTTGGAAATAAGAAAAAAATCGCAGGATGCAAGGTTAGTTGGGGGTGCTATTTGAACCACTGTCATCCCGTTTTTCGTGAGAAACTGCTGTACACTCAGTGCTGCGTGGGCAGAAGCGTTATTGTGATGCAGAAGCCACTTTCCCGATTCGGTTCGTTTTCCCCACACTACATCACACAATCTCTTGAGCACTTTAAGGTAAAAACCCTTGCTTGGCTCAAAGCTTCTTCTTTGAAAGCCTCTCGAAGCATTGTGACAGCTTCTGCTGCTGTTTACCCCAAAAGAAAAGTCTGCCATCACAAAATCGACTAAGACAGTAACATAGGTTTAAGAAAAAAATTACACTGACCTTGCATGCCTTTCCCCAAGGACGCTGCTTGGCCAAATGATGCAGAGTGCAGTCTAGTACAGGCACCAAGCCGGCAAACATCGGAACTAACACCCCTCCAGCCTCCAGAAAAAAATTCTCGCTATTTTTGGGTCCCCACTCATATATAT